>NW_028317887.1:1542500-1705000 GCF_062004578.1 Staurois parvus | reverse complement strand
GAGGGAAGGAAGGAGAGTGAAGGAAGGAAATGGATGGAGGAGGGAAGGAAGGAGAGTGAAGGAAGGAATGGATGAAGGAACAGGAGGGAGGAGGAGGGAAGGGGAATAAAGGAAGGAAATGAAAGGAGGGAAGGGAGGAAAGAATGAAGGGAGGGGATGGAGGGAGGAATGGAAGAAAAGAGGGGAAGGAAGGAAGAAAAGGGAGGAAGGGAATGGATGAAGAGGGAGGGAAGGAAGGAGAGGGAGGCAGGGAAGGGATGGATGAAGGAAGGGGAGGGGGGGAGAGAAAAGGGAGGGAATGAATGGAGGAAGGATGGGAGCAAGGAAGGAAGGAAAGGAGGGGATGGAGGAAGGAAAGAATGAAGGGGGGGATGGAGGAAGGAAAGGAGGGGACAAAGTAAAGAATGAAGAGAGGGAATGGAGGAAGGATGGAAATGAAGGGGAGGGAGGGAGGAAGGATGAAAAGGGAGGGAATGGATGAAGGAAGAAAATGAAAGGAAGGGAGGGAGGAAAGAATGAAGGGAGGGAAGGAAGGAGAGTGAAGGAAGGAAATGGATGGAGGAGGGAAGGAAGGAGAGTGAAGGAAGGAATGGATGAAGGAACAGGAGGGAGGAGGAGGGAAGGGGAATAAAGGAAGGAAATGAAAGGAGGGAAGGGAGGAAAGAATGAAGGGAGGGGATGGAGGGAGGAATGGAAGAAAAGAGGGGAAGGAAGGAAGAAAAGGGAGGAAAGGAATGGATGGAGAAAGGAAGAAAAGGGAGAGAGTGAATGGATGAAGGAAGGGGAGGGAGGAAGGAAAGGAATGAAGAAGAGGGAGGGAATGTATGAAAGGAGGAATGAAGGGATGGGAGGAAGGGAGGGGAGGGAGGAAAGAAGGTAGGGAGGGGATGGAGGAAGGAAGAAAAGGAGGACAGAAATGAATGGAGGAAGGAAGAGGGAGGGAATGGATGAAAGGAGGAATGAAGGGATGGGAGGAAGGGAGGGGAGGGAGGAAAGAAGGTAGGGAGGGGATGGAGGAAGGAAGAAAAGGACGACAGAAATGAATGGAGGAAGGAAGGGGGAGGGTAGGAATAAAAGGGAGAGAGGGAATGGATGGAGGAAGGGAAGGGAAGGAAGGAAATTTAAAGAAGGAGGGGGGAAAGAATGAAGGGAGGGGATGTCAGGGGGGTCCAGAGGGGAAATGCACAGTCAGGGTTCATCGGTGCAGCAGTGGGGACAGTTACAGGCACCGATCTTCCTTTATGGCTGTCAATATAGCAGCTGGAAGCTGCTTCTCCTCTCCCTCCCACAGCTTTCAGCTGCTTCATTGAAAGCCATACAGGAGATTGGTGCTTGTACCTGCCTGACCGCTGCATTGATCATCCCTGACTTTGCTCCTGATACATGTCATCCATGGGTGCTGAGTGTGTGCAGTGAACACCCTGCATCCATGGATGATACGCCACTGCCTCTCACACTATCCACTGGCTCCATCAACAGCAGCGTGTACAAGGCACTACCACTGCCCGGGACCCCAACTCACTCTGCCATTACGTGAAAGGTCAGCTACTCCCGAAACTGAGATTGCCTCCTCCTCTTCTGCTCCCCACACTGTCACTGGACCTCTCACGGGGCCCAATACTGATCCCGGGCCCTCGGGCAATACCCCGAATGGTTAGTCCACCCCATTGCCCGAATGATTAGTCCGCCCCTGTCGACGGCTGAAACATATCGTCCGAAAATAGTGTTATAGGCATTTTGCCAATAATGGTGCCAACATATGCAAAGCCACATCTCATAGACTTTAATGCAAAAACGCCTCTTAGTGACTGCAATGCAAAATCGCATCTCATAGACTTTCATGCTAAGTTGCGTCCCTATTCACATCAATGCAAAAACCACCCCCTAGTGACTTCAATGCAAAATCGCGTCTCATAGATTTTCATGAAAAAAAAACCCCTAGTGACTTCAGTGCAAAATCATGTCTCATAGACTTTAATGCAAAGTCAGATCCCTATTGACTTTAATGCAAAAATGCCCCCCTAGTGACTTCAATCGAAAATCACGTCTCATATACGTTCATGTGAAAGAGCAGGGCCCTCAATCCCCTCATGTTTTGCATTGTATTAGTATTGTTCTGTCACATGTTCTGTCCCCCTTTGTAATGTACAGCGCTGAGCGAACTATTGGCGCTTTATAAATACTGTATAATAATAATGTCACGTCCCCATTGATATCAATGCAAAAACACCACTTAGTGACTTTAGTACAAAATTGCCAGCCACATTAATGAAATTTAAAAAAAAATTTTAAAAACTGTCCGTTTTCGGTTTCAGTTTTTGGTCAAGGGCATCCTGCATTTTCGGTTTTGGCGCACCACTATTTCTTAGCACTGAGCTTGGGAAGGAGATAGGGCAGTCTTGCAGACTGACGTTTCTGTCCTTACAGGAATGAATACAAATCAATAATGAAATATTTAGTCCCTGGCATGGAAGGCTTTACTATTGACAATTCAGGAGTTGAGGTTTAGTTTATGACAAAGTCTGTTACATTTTAAAGTTGGGAAAGGAGAACTCTAACTTGTATAGGGAGCATTACAGCAAACTGCTGTGAGAAATATATTGCCTGGAGAATGTCATAATAGGATTTTCATAGCTTCTAGTAACGTGAAGTTAAGTCCTTCAACTAGGAAAAATGTCATACCATGGAACCAGCCTAAGAACAGTTATGGTAGCTCCATTAAGCAGTTCTGACATTGGTGACCAGTTGCTAACAAATGTAGAGGTTCTGATTGCAAATGTACAATCCTGATTTTCCATTTTCCTAATGCTTATTCCATGGTTGCTAATGGAAGTCAGCCTTGAACGAAGCAAGTGCATAATTTACTATACCTCTAATAGAATCCCCACATTTTGCAGAGATTCTTAGAACAGAGGTGGAGCGTTTTTTAAATACCCCAGTGTTGTTTCCCCAGTTTTACATCTCTGTATCCATCTGTAGTTTTGACTTCTACATGTATAATATCTTTCTGATGTTTTCATACTTAATACCCCATTTTTAGTCTGACTTTCCATGTACACTACCTGAAACCTCTGACGGTCTCTTCATGGTAACTCATGAGAAGGTAAAACGGAGTGTAGTTTTAAATGCACAGGCTGTACTAGAAATAATCACTGGAGCATGTTCTAACAAAGCTGCTTTTTATTCTGAGCGCACCACTCTGTGCTTGTTTACAGTATAACAATACTAGTGCCTTACCTTTTACCTTGGAGGATTAGTAGTATATCTTCACTGTCAGTTTTATAACATGTCTGCAGTGAGTCTTAACATGCTTAATGGTCCAGAGCTGTGCACCAGGGTCCAGTACATATTTTTATTCAATTTAATTGTTCCTTTTAGTAGTTTTTTGTTACATCTCCAGACTAACTGACTAGGGGTATTTTAAATGTAAGTTCTTTTATATTGGGTGCCATGCACAGTTACTCCAGATTCTGACTGCTCCAGTCTTAGGCCGGCAATACATGAGTAATTTTTTTTTCTCTCGTTCAACCTGAAAGAAAATTACTTGTCTCCCCCATCCACATGTTTGAGGTGGATGGGGGAATCCCTACTGCTGAGCTTTTGTATTCTGACAGTGGGGAGACTTCTCCGCTGTCAGAATAAACTAATTAGCACCGCCAGCTATAACTGGCGACGTTGATCAAGAGAAAATTTGCCAACAGGCTGACTTTACACAAGTCAATAGACTAACTTGTGCAAAACCTGCCTGCCCATATATATAGATTGAAATTCAGCTGGGCACTGCCAAACCAGCCCTATTTCAATCCATGTATGGTCAGCTTTAGTGAATTCCACTCTGTGCCTGAGACTACATTTGTACTGTTTGGAGCTACTGGGACTGATCAGCTGCATTCAGTCTAAGGCCCCTTTCACACAGGATCAGTTCAGTCACGTTTTTTCCAAGAAAAAGCAGATCAGTTCACATCAGTTTTTCACAAATTAACATCAGTTTTTCATCAGTTTACGTCAGTTTTGCATCAGTTGACATCCATTTAACATCTGTTTTTTTGTCCGTTTACATACATATTTGTCTGTTTACTTACGTTTTTTTTTTTTTTTGTCTGTTCTGTTTTTTTTAACGGAAGAAAAATAGGGTTTTCTTCCGTTCAAAAAAACAGATGTTAACGGATGCGGACATTAACGGATGTAAACAGATGATCATCTATTTACATCGACTAGTCCATAGAGATACATGGGTGTCTGCTTTTCATCCGTAAACGGACAGATGAAAAACGGACATGCAGTATGCCAATTTGGAAGGGGCCTAATATTACAGTGAGGATATAATAAAATCGGTATCACACATGAGTCAGCTTGGCACATCAGTGTTACTTTACATTATTATATTTTTACCTATCCATTTTTATTATATTGGTTAAAAAAAGCAAAGCTTGCTTGCTTTAAAAAATAAAATAAAAAAATCAGAGTTCCCCAACTCCTAGTCTACATAGCCTAGAACACATGGGCTATCACTATAACTTACTGTTAGATAAAATACGACAAAAGTTAAACAGTATAGTTGCTGCCATGTACATAGATAATTAGAAAATCTACACGGAAATTAGTTTTTTTTTTTCATGGAGTAACACAGTAATAAGATTTACATTAAACTAAGCTCTTTCACATGTATACAGTTCTCTGACTAAAATACAAAATGTTATCAATGCTAATCATGCAGTCTTGTAGCAGTATAGTTTTAAAAAAAACTTAACTAGCATATGTTAAGTGCCAAGTATCTATTGCAATTTCCTTAAAACAATACCCTGCTTTTCAATCAGATAGGAATTGTATAAGCTCATATTCCAAAGCAGAACTCCATCCACTCCATGTCTGAAATTTGAAACAAAATCATCACTTGGCCTCCTGTGCTTTCATCCTCCTCCTGAGTTGCTTAAACATCTTCCCTCTCCAGCCCCCAGTGCCTGAATACATGTTAGATTAGCAGCATTGTGCAGTGCAGTAGAGCCTGATTGCTTCCCAATGCATAAAATTCCATGGAGTCTGATTGTGCGAAAATAAGTAAATGAAGTTTAATCTTCTGATGTTTTTACGTTAAATTAGCACAGCACCTTATAGCAAAAAATGGCCTGGTCATGAAGGGGGGTAAAACTTCCAAAGGGCAAGTGGACAACCTGTTCCCTCTATGATAACATTAACAAGTTACAAATATAGTGACCAAAACAATAAGAGTTTGTGACACAGATTTTATTGCACTCAGTACAGCAGGGATGTCAAACTGGGGGCCCTCCATCTGTTGCAAAACTAAAACTCCCATCATGCCTTTACCTTTGGGAGTCAAGCTTGTAACTGTCAATCTTGCAATGCCTCATGGGACTTGTAGTTTGGCCACAGCTGGAGGGCTGCCAGTTTGACACCTGTGCAGTAAAGTTTTGCTGGAAAAATAAAAATATTTATTAGCAATGAGGACCAACAGCCATGTAATGGACTCGTTGGGATTGATTTACTAAATGAACAGAGCCTGTTCACTTTGCAAAGTGAATGTTCAGTTATCATCGTAAATCAGATGAATCAGCGTTCAACCAATGATGTGCTACCAAAATTACTGTTTTTAGTTTCCTTTGTACATATTCAGGTATTAAATGTAGGTACAGTTCAGCATACTGCCATTCACTTCAGCGTGAACTGTCTCCACTCCTTTAGCAAATTAACCTCAATGTGAACAGTTTCAGTTTGAATGAAAATGGATTTTTAAATAAATAATAAAATGGAAAGAATTGTTTAATATTTGCTTCAAACTCCAATAACTTCCTGCAATTTTGACTTTTTGTAAATATTATCATCGACTTTGCTGCTATGTATTGTAGACCCTTGTCTGTGTATCATGCCAGTATGCGCCATGCTTTTGCTGTCAGTACTAGATTTATTTTCAGATATCAAATAAGGCTCCTTTTAGCTTTGCATGGGCTCCCTGCTTCTCTGAATAATTGGTCTTATTCTTTGTAGTAAATGAATGTGACAAAAGATTTGTGTTCCATGCACTAACAGGCTGTTCCTGGACGGTATTCTCACAGCTGTGTCTTGCCAGCAGTCTTGTGCTGCCCACTACAACTAGCAGAATGCACACTGTCTCTTTGTCTTTGGGGGGATACCAGAGTGCTGAAATAATGTTTGTTTTAAGAGTTTGAAAAGATTGCCACTTTGCTACAGCCATGCCAAACATACCAGAAGGACATGCTATGGAGACCAGTCCTTTTCTATTACAAATAATCAAACCAGGCTAGCTTAAATGCATACCAAAAAATGGAATGTCGTGCATTTGGTTACATTTACACATAAATATATAAAAGCATCCTTCTGCTCTGTAGGTCCTGGGACAGGCAACAATGACATGGTTGGGGTACCAGGAATCTAGCAGATTCCTTTGGCTGGGTATACCGGGGAGTTGAGGCTGCTCTGTTTTTTAAAGCCAGTGATAGGCTCACAGCGTAGCTGACTACTAGTGTTTCGATGTAATCACACAGCAAGTGATTAGCTGTGGTTGGAGACAGATGACCGCCCTTGGAAGCAAGCTTACTGTTCCAGCCTGTCATTGCCTTGAGCAGGCGGAGCTGTTGCAACTGTCTGCACCCAGATGTACATCCAGCCACAGGAATCCGCTTTATTCTTGCCACAACTTTCCCTTTTTTGCTATGTGAATGGGGACTTAGGGATGGCACATCTGAAGGCATGCTTGCAGATGTGGAATACCCTTGGATAGTTTGCCACCATTGATGAAAGGTCATTGAAGTAAACATAAGGGCCTTTCTGGGCATGGCTGAAGTTTATCTCCGGTTCTGTGCAGTTTTGGGAAAAGTGGTAAGCCAATACTTGAGTAGGGAGTAAGTCTTTCAGAGTCACTCTGTATGCTGTGTTATAAAGCAAAATGTAATTTTTTGGCAGGTTTATAGAACCTCCAGTTTGAAATGGAAAGAACCATTTTAATTATACTAGATTAGCACTTTCAACATGTATTACATTAATTACAGCATCACATGTACATTTTGTTGTTACATGTTAAATTAGCACACCAAGTGTAAGGCCCCTTTCACATGGGCTTTCCAATCAGGGCCACCTATCAGTTTTTCAGGCAGACCTGATCAGAAACTCCATGCGTGTCTTTGGGCAGACGTATGGCTGTAAATGGCCTTGTGTCCACCAAGGTCCGGGAAAAAAAATGGAAAAGGACTGCATCCTTTTCTGTTGTTTTTGGTCCTAAACGTGGTGAATCAGAGGTGGCCTGATGTAAATGCCACTTTCAGATTTAAAAATACAGGCACAGACTGGACAAGAATGGCACAAAATTGCTTTCTGTCTCTTTCAGCTCTGATTCAGCAGGTGATCTTCTCACAGATCTTCTGCTGAACAGAGTGGATAAGCCCATGTGAAAGGGCCCTAAGAGAGCCTGCCTGTGGACCCAGTTATATTCCTTCTTATGCTGGCCATATTCCGGGAAGATTTATAGCCGTTTCAATCCCTTTCAATCAGCCTACCTCCCATCATTTACTGAAACCTTGGAATAGCCCAAACTGTTGGAGGTAGGTTTCCATGGTCTATTCCATTATTTTTGTGATCAAAATCAGAATGTAGTTGAAATTTGTTGAGAATTTCTTAATATGGGGATTTAATCAGACTTTATTGTCTGATTTATCTTTATCTGATTTATCGTGTGATTACATCAGGCCACCTCTGATTCACAAAAGTGGCCTCAAAAGTGATCATTCAAATATCACTTCTTTCGCATGGCTGTATTTAAGGGTAAACTAGAACATTAAAAGTATTTATTGATGGAGGATTATTTTGAACATAGATGTAATTTTAAATCTGATCAATTTTTGTATTTATTTAAATTGTTGTTTTAGAAACCTGCTCGCTACCGCCGTGCTATCAGTTATGACAGCAAAGATTATTATATGCGCCTGATGCCAGGGAACCCAGCGGTGTTCCAGGACACAGTGGAGGAAAGTTCTGAAGAGGCAGCACAGCATGAGCCAGAACATGGGGAAGACACCATTGCCAGGGTGAAAGGTAAAAAAAAAAAAAAAAGTTGGTCTGTTAATTTACAAATACTTAACCCTACATTTAGGTCTCCCTTGCGGTCAGTGGACACTAAGTTGTATGTACTCCAATCAGCTTTTCATGGTAAATTTAAAAGTATCTTCAACTTCTTATAGGAAACACATTCTTTACCCATGAGCAAATCAACATGTTCTTTATCTGGGCCTCAATAGCAGTTAAAGTGTTACTAAACCCAGGACCCTGCATTCACTATATCTGGTCTCCCACAGTACACACAACATGGAAATTCAATTATTTTCATAAATATAAATTGCTAAATACCCTTTCTCATTAGCAGTATATAGCAGTCTTGTGACTTCTGTCAGTGTCTAGCAAAGCACTAGTTATAGTTTGTAGGAGGAGTTTTCATTCTGCTGTAGGAGGATGCAGGACCCCTGACCTCTGTCTGGACAGTGCTGATTGGCCTTGTGCTGATCACATGCACCCTCCCAAGGAAAAAAAAAAATCTCTAGCTGAACACACCAAAAAGAGCATGAGCAGCTTGCCCCCGAACCTCTGTTCAATCAGAAGATATTTAGGAAGACACTAGAAAAAGGGGGGGATCAGAGAAGACAGGATCAAACAACCTTTTTACACAATGCAGAGGATTAACCCCTTAGGTTCCACAGTGAGTATAACAAGCATGCTTTACTGCATATACAGACTGATTTTACTGTTGTGGGTTTAGTAACACTTTCATGGTTACCTTTCTTTACCTCCCCTATTGTTTGGTTCCAAACAAAGAAAACAATAATGAGCACTTTATTTATGGGAGTTGTGTGACTCATTCCTCTTATTCACATTGACGGTTTTGGTGCTTTGTGACTGACCTCAGTTACCCAGTGCTGTTACATGGGGACAGGCAAAAATCCTCATCACTTGAGGTAACACAGGGCTAGCTTTTATCACACAGGTTCACTTAAAGTGCCACTAAAGGAAAACTTTTTATTTTAGTTTTGGATAGAGTGGAGAGGGATTAGAACGCTTGTCAGGTTTTTATTGTTCTCTGTGCCCCTGTTAGGAAGATCTGCACTCTTTGTCCTTTTTTACCATTATCATTGAAAGTGAAATAAAACCAAATCCCAAAATTTGAGTTGACATCGGAACAGGAATAGAGTGGATATCGTCCAATGAGGACATTGGTGTCCCTGGTAAGACCCCAGGATTCCCTCACTTTAGAAGGATTTCCCCTTACTGTCCGTTTTAGCTACAGGACCAGAAGTGAAGGGAAATCTCTGCAATCTGATGGCAACAAAAAAGAACCTGACAAGGGTTATAACCCTCTCTTACTCTATCAAATATGAAAAAGCAATCCCCTCTGGGTGATATATGTAGATAGCAGATTCCTCCCATTGTCTGCTCTAAAAAAAAAGCTCTTGGTTCCATTATGTCCTTCCAAGACTGATTTCTGAATGGGAAGGTTTGCTTCATTATAAATACTTGGTGAACTTACTGTGTTCTAATAAGGAAATTTGGAATGTCTGCATTCCTTTACAAGTATGTAACCCGTAGGAAGCGTTTCACCAAAAATGAAATTCCTATTTCATTTTTGTGAAATTCCAGAACGCCTCAGATTTGACTTGTATCTTAGTGCAGATGTCTAAGAAAATTAATGAGCCAATCACACATGAAGGAGATGACATTTTTGGGGCATACTGTACAGTGTAAAAAACACCTCCAGCTTGCTATATTGCATTCAATGTTTTAAAAAATAACAGTGGCTTCAGATTGAAATGGAAAGGTAATTGTTAATAACTTTAAATTACAAAATGGCTTGTGAAGCAATTTTATATGCTTTATTATTTTTTTTTAGTAAAAGTGGACTTCCCCTTTAAGCACTTATTTCTGTCTGCATTACAAAAAATGAATTAGTGAGCCCATTATTCTTGTTCACACCTATTATGCTTGTCAGAAGGGATGAAGGCCATATCTTTACCCTGATCACATCCTATGACACTCTTTGGTGATTGCTCATTTACTTGCTGGTGCCATCTGTCTGTATTGCTTGCTACAACTATCCACT
Organism: Staurois parvus; assembly: GCF_062004578.1. Lineage (NCBI taxonomy): Eukaryota > Metazoa > Chordata > Amphibia > Anura > Ranidae > Staurois > Staurois parvus. The sequence goes on along the minus strand of NW_028317887.1, from coordinate 1,694,883 downwards.
ATCACTCCTATTGTTGGCTGTGCTGCATTAATACACCTCCACTATGCACTGATCTGCTAACACCCCTTACAATTGCCCAGTTTTACTTTTGGCTCCTCCACTTCTTATGTCTATATCAGGTCCTGTATGTGTTCTCTTAGATATATGAGAAGGCTTTCAGTAGAAGAGACCTAGGACCAGCTAAGCACCAATTACAGGTTTACTCAGTAGATATTCTAACTCCAATACATATTTCTCAAATTTTCTGTTGGTAATAAGTGTGAGAATAGACTGATTACTTTAGAGTCATTATGAAAAGATATTAAGGAAGGATTATACTCTAGCTACTTGAAGGTGGACTGGTCATCCAAACAGCTCTAGAGTGTGGACAGTATTGACCTCATATAACATATACTGTACACTTCTTGCAGCTTTAGAAATGTTGGTCTATATTGAGGGGATTTACTAATAGGATGGTCATTAGGAATTGTTTTGGATTTGGGAAAACACCCCAAAATGCTTTTCTGTATTAGTTATGTAACTTAAATAGAACACTGTATCTGTGCAATAGTTATTTTAGAGTACTTGCATGTCCCAATGTTTTATAATATATTCAGGTTTACTAACAACTCATTTTGTTGTCTGAATCAGGCCTAGTAAAAGCACCTCTTAAACGATCAAAATCAGCCCCAGATGGAGGAGAAGATGAAAACCAAGAACATTTACAGGACCAGCTAAGTGAAGGTTCTTCCATAGATGAAGAAGAGAAGATGGATAGTACCACTCTGCTGAGACTTCTTGAAGAAGGAGAGAAGGTAGAATGGATGATTGTACTGGACTCCACTAATTCATGTATACAGTGCCTTGAAAACCATGACAAAATGTGGAAAATTTCAAGGGGTATGAATACTTTTTCAAGGCACTGTACATAAAAGACAAACATGTATGAGAACTGACATGTTTAGCGATCAGTTTGGTGAAAGAGGAGATTGTGTTTAACACTAAGGCAAGCCATAGATGATGCGATTTGTCTTTCCTGTAGCCATTGCTCGATTCCCCTCCTACAGCTCTATTCTGTTCTACCGGTGGGGAACCTTGTTATAGCTACCAGCAGTAATCGCATGCAAAAAACCAGACAGGCTGGTTGTATCCAGTTTTTAGTACAACCAGCCGCCCAAAGATGGATCGAATCTTGGCTGGTCCCTGCTGAACTGGCCGAGATTCAAAGTAATGTTATTACATATTTGAGAAACTCAAGTGAGTACATTAACCTCTTCACGCCGGCCAAACGCAAATGTGCGGCCTCCCGGCATCTGGGCCTAGACGCCGAGTGGCCATACATTTGCGTTCTATTAAAAAAGGACATATGTGCCAAGAGCGCGCTCCCAGCACACATGTCCGTTACTCACGGAAAGGTCCCGATCTCCTCTTTCGATCAGGACCTTTCCCGATCATGCGACCACCATGACGGTGCGTCACAGCGGTCACATGACCCTAAACCCCGCCCCCGCCTCCCGGCTTCTGAAACGCTTAAAGGGCGAGGAGGCGCCGGCGTGAAGGGGTTGAAAAATATCCTTACAAAGCAAAATAGTTCCAATATTTCTCAGTTTGAAATAATCCTATTAGTAGAATAATTCATGGGCTGCCATTGCGAACCTTCTACAAATGCCAGTAGCCTGGCTGTTAAATGACCAAATTAATTTTGTAACCTGTAGTACTAATGTGTCAACTTTTGTGGAGGAGTCTTCAATATATTTACAAGAGCCAGGCATTAAAGTGTCAGAAAATACACACCAGATTGCACATACATCAGAGACGTACAGGGCTACAAATGTGAATAAACTGACTTATAATATGACTGTTTATTTAGTTAATTTCTTTCTAGTCTGTTGTGCTTTCACACTATGTTAGTTACTTATATTTTATCAACTAAACCCCACACTGCTGCATCCAATATTCTTTTAGGCTCTGCGTTAAACTGTTTTTTGTTAACTACATGGACATTAGAAACTTACAGATTGGCACCACCTGCTGGCAGTGAGTGGAATAATATTTGTAAAGTTATTTTTAAGGCGGGTGATTTTTGTTGTGACCTGTAAGCTTTAACATTTAAAATGTGTTAAAATAACCCCGAACACAGGATATAAACCTGTTCTCCAGAAATGTTTTATTAAACTACAGCATCATGAATCCACTAGACATCACACGTAGGATATGCAGCAACAAGTTAGGTTTTGCTCATATAACTCATTGAAAGGGAAGTGAGGAACACAAATATACCTAGGATTACATTTGCCCATGCTATTGTATTATTGTATATTTTTAGTTTTCAAGGAAAACAGAAGAATCTTTCAAGAACCTTTTTAAAGCAATAAAAAAAATTACTGTTTCAATCTTTTTAGATTCAGCACATGTATCGCTGTGCAAGAGTCCAGGGCTTAGACACTGGTGAAGGCCTCCTACTCTTTGGAAAAGAACACTTTTATGTGGTTGATGGGTTTACTTTGACAGCCAACAGGGAGATTCGTGACATTGAAACGCTACCAGTAAAGTAAGTCATTATCATTCTTGAAGCTATATTGTAACATAAAAACGTATAGGTTGGTTAGGCTGTGCTCACACAGTTATTTTATATTGCAGTAAATAAAGCTGCATAAAAACAATTCTTGCAGTACATTTTGTATTGCATTTCAACACAACTCCATATTTTTGTGCATTAGCATGCAGTTTCATGCATGTCCATAAGCTTTGAATAGTGGCTCATTCGTTGTTAAACATAGGTGGGAATCCAGTCTAAATCCATCTTTGTGGTGGAACTTTTAAGCACCTGATAGTTTCATGCTTTAAAGCAACTTGGGCACTGCTTGGATACTTTTTTTTGTAATTCTTTTATTTAACCAGAAGTTGTATTATACAATATATGCATAAATATTGTAGCAAATGGCATACAGATAACCGAATCAGAAATGTCATTGAGTAAACTGCAAGAGCTACATATCGGACAGAAACAAAAAAGAAGTGATAGTCAGGACTAAGATTAGATGAAAAAAACAGTAGGTCACTGTGGATGTCAATAAGTGGCCCCACTGAGGGGCTCCTGAAGATAAAAATTATAAATTGCAACTTGGTATAGCATACATGAGCAGAAGTATCTGGATCACCAGAGGGATCCCGTGGGTCAAGAACAAGAACCCTAAGAAGTTTACATAGCGCCACATAGTTTTTTCGCCAACATGCGAAACTGTACTGAAACTATTATGTACCTGTATGAGATAGATGGCAGGGCTAAGGTGGGGAAAGGAAGGAATGGGGCAGGGGTCAGGAAGAGGAAGGGAAGAAGAAGAGAGAGAGAAAAAAGGAAGAGAGAGTAGGTTAAGAGTAAGAAGGAAAGAAACCTGCAAGTAAGGGAGGAAAGAAAAAGTACACGAAAGGAAACAAAAACTGCAAAGTAATGCAGGGAGTACTGACTCTTTCACCCGAGGTCAGATCATGGTCAAAGCGACATGCCTCAACCAGGTTGAGAAGTCCCCTGTAGATAGGCTTCAGTATAAACAAAAGTACTGCCATGGTCTCCAAGTGTTCCGGAAAGCTTTCCCCCGGACGTATAGAGTGGCCATGAGGTCTTTCATGTCCCTCAGCTCATTTAATTTTGGAGTACCAGAGGAACCTTGTGGGTGGGTGCACAGATCTCTAGCACTAGGGAATACAGGCTTTAGCATTCAGTAGTGGGATCATCAAGGAAGCCTTGTACTTCTTGATGGGACAGTCGGTAAGGTGCAGCAGACACGCTGCTGGGTCATCTGCCACATCGACACTCGTCAGGTGCTTGATGGTGCTGGCCACTATTTGCCAGAAAGTTTTGATTTTAGGACAAGGCCAAAAGATATGCAAGATCGTGCCCTGATCAGAGCTGCATCTCCAACATAGTACCGGAACCTGGGGAAAAATACGATGTAGGGTGGTAGAAACCCTCTAACACCGTGCCAAATTTTGTGATTGGTCTCCTGGACCTTGGAAGCAATGAATGATGTTTGCGCAAAGTGAAAATTTTATCATTTTGCATATCAGAGAAATGGACGATCAGATAAGCTGCCCACTTAGTAAGAAAGGTAGGAGTGAAGTTCTCTTTCGGACGGATCAGGGCAGCATAAAAAAGACAATGACGGATTGGCTCCTTCTTGTGGCAGATACTTTCCAACTCTGTGAGGTGGCGATGAGCAGCTGGAGAACGAGAGCAGTGGCGAAGGAAATGTCTAAGTTGAAGATTATTCCAAAAGTCTGGTGGCGGCTGAAACAGAGGGGGAAAGTTTACCATCAGGTCCCAAAAAATCCCAGAGTTGAAGACATCCGGTGAATGTGAAACGTTGAAACTGAGGATTGTACAGTCGCGGCTGAAGTCCGGGTTTCCCAGGAGGGGGATCATGGGAGACGGCAAAGGGGAAATGGAAGAGCTGCGGAATGTCTCTTGCAAGGTCCGCAGAGTGCTGCTGAGCGTGGGGTGGTCCGGTAGGTCTTTAGGCAACTGTAGGGAGATCCAGGGCCAGCTCCTGGTCATGCCCTGAATGTCCCTCAGTTCCATCACCACCCAATGTTTCACCACCGTATGACAGTGCCAGTCCACCAGCCTACTTAGATGGACCGCCGTATAATAGGCTCCAATATCAAGAAGGCCTACTCCACCCTGGCGCTTGGGAAGGTGAAGGAGTTGGAGAATGGGCTTCCTATGGGACAAGCTGAACTCCCAGAAAAGAGCATGTACCCTTTTGAAGAACGAGGGTGGGAGGCGGATGGGCAAAGCCTGTAAGACATAGAGGACCCTAGGCAGAAAAGTCATCTTAATCGCATTGTAACGCCCAAACCATCTAAAGGTGAGGGAGTGCCCATGGAGCAGATCTGTGCGTATGCAATGAATCAATGGTTCAAAATTGGCCATATTAAGAGTGGTGGGATCAGGGGTGATATTGACTCCCAGATCACAAATTAAGTCAGTAGCCCAATGAAAAGGGAACGAAGGGTGAAGAGCGAAGATGGCTAATGACGTCTTGGGGCACTGAAATATTGAGGGCTGAGAATTAAGATAGATTGATTTGAAAATAGGAAAGTGCCCCAAACACACGAATGGAATGGAGCAAGGTTGGCAAGGACACAGGATCAGTCAAGAAGAAAATCAAGTAGTCTGCGAAAGCAGCTACCTTGTGGATCCCAGAAGCCTTATGATAGCCAGAGATGCCAGAGTCCCGTCTGATTGTGCAAAGAAATGGTTCCAGTGAGAATATAAAAATCTGAGGGGAAAGCGGACACCCCTGGCGTGTGCCATTCAAAATTACTTGGATACTTAAACAATAAGCACATCTTATTGAGAAAAATCAATCATATTATCCCCTTCTCTGTTCTGGTCTTTAAAGTTCCCATCCCACTGCCTAAACACATTGCTGTATACTGTATGTAGCCGAAACTACATACATTTTGTACAGTGCACACAGAGGCACATCTAGTAGTGAAGGTATTGGTAAACAGATTCCTCCATTCACACATTTTATTCTGACAGTGACTCTCCCACTGCAGCCACTGATCAACAAAAGTTTTCCAGCATGTCTGTTCGACAGAAGTTGATCTAACAGTTGACTTCTGTCAAACATGGAGAGCAACACACAGATTGAAATTTGGCCTGTCCCTGCTTCTCCAACCTAGTTTTGATTTGTCTATGCCCAGCTTTAGACTTACAATGCCAGTACCAGTCAAGTACAGTCAGTGAGCCTCAGCACTGGGAATATCACTAGCTGGCATAGGGAAACAATCTTCAAGATATTACAACAGTTTTTTTACCTGTGGTTTAAGAAGCATTTTTATTAAATTGTAAAGAAATCAATGCCTAAATATAAGCATACATGCACCTAAATAATACTTTTTTGGGGGGGGCAGGGGTTGCTGTGTGGTAGAAGTGAATGTGTGTTGAACCAATACTGTATGCTTTTTCCAGTTGTTATATTGTAATGTTTTTGGACCAATGTCAGAGGTCTTTGGATAGCTAAATGCAGGGTGCCTTTGATGTTGGTTTTAGATGCTTCTAAGATCATTCTGAATTAATTGTGGGTATATTTGACCTGCTTCAAGTACTTTTATACTTCCTATAGACTTCTATAAGGAGAGAAGCAGTTTTGAAGTAACTAAAGGCTTGTTAACACTGGCCATATTAGTTGTTTGTTCTTTCTTAAGACCTAACAGACCTTTCTTTCTTTAGTATGCATGAACCAATCATTCCTCGTGGAGCAAGACAAGGTCCCAGTCAGCTGAAAAGAACTTGCAGCATCTTCGCATATGAAGATATCAAAGAAGTTCACAAAAGAAGATATCTTCTACAGGTAGATCATCACGAGTGAAATATACTTAAAGAACTTCCCCATCCTTTGCTTATGAATACAAAATAAAAAAAAATAAAACAGGGAAGCCTCTAGATAACAGTACATGTTAATAAATTATTACATGACCCAACTGTCCCAGCAATTGTATACATTGAGTGCATGGGTAGTGAGCACAATCATATCAGATAATTTTCTATTCATCTCTGCTACTCAGAAAAGATAAGCGGAGACCTTGTGCTTCTATCTACTAGGAACTTACCAGGCAAGCACTTAGTAGAAAAATGTTCTTGTCAGCATCTGATCGTTCCTAATGAAATTCTTTCATGCTTTTATAGAAATAAAATACTAAATATAGCTATAGTTCACATAAAGCTTTTTCACACTTTCTAAATGGGTTCTGTGCTTTTACATTCTTGCTATCTTCATTATAACATACTATAATGCCATATGTCTGTTTTGTTTTGGAGCTTTATTTGTCATTTAAAGGATAGCTTTACAGACCTGTATCAGACTTGTATTGTAAATACAATCTAGTACCTCATTATTGTACAACTGCTGCCTAGAACTGCCTACATTAGGGGTTAGCATGGTGATTACATCCTACAACTTTCCATACACCATTTGGGTGTATGCTTAGCAGAGAATGAAAAGGGGTAATGTCTGTTATTATTTGGAGAACCATAAGATGCAGATACTGTGCCAGCCCCACCAACTCTTCTTGAGCCAGTACTGCATTTGGTAAATATTGCTCTAAATAGTGGCAGTGTATATAAAATCACATCAGTGATGTGTATATATAAAATGAGCAGTTTTATGTCGGCATATGTGTTTCCCATAATTAATGCATGTTTGATGAACATTTCTTGCTGGCTGAAAGAAGTAGTTCTAGGCACAATCTCAGTATGGACAAATGAGCTGGCTTTCTTTGCTGCCCATGTGTAAATATGTAACATGTGAGGCCTTCCTGGCAGTTACATATTCATACATACATATGTGATTAAGAATTGCTTGCTAGCAGCTAATGACCAGCTGTTCATTTATGGAGCCAGACATGACAAAGTCATGTCTCATGAATGAAAAAAAAAAAAAAAATTCACGCTCCACTTCACTGTTTCAGTGATCCATGTATAACATTTTATTCATATTTATTAGTATTATGCTTACTGTTCCTAAATCTCACATGATTGCCTTGTGTATAGTGTAAACTGATCTTAATGCTCAAACACCCGATACGACAATATGCTTTCTTTTGTTCTCTCTTTTTCATAGTTGATTATGACTTGATCATTTTTCGATGTCTGTATATGTTTAAATGCAATAAAATCTTAGTGAAAGTAATATTTATTATTGTTTTTTTAAATGTGATCTTTTGTCTGTTTCACATGCAGCCAATTGCAGTAGAAGTGTTCTCAGCAGATGGGCGCAACTATTTGCTAGCTTTTCAAAAAGGTGTTCGAAACAAAGTTTACCAAAGGTATGTCTATGTAAAGTGCACTTCTCACTTTATTGGTGAAATAAATCCTAAACCAGTATTGTAGTGTTTAACTACAATGCAGCTCTTTTCCACTGAGATGAATAATGGGTGGTATGTGCAAATTTTTCTATGCAGCAGACCTATGGACCTTTGAATGCATTTCGTAAAAAGGGAAATTATAATGGTTTGGGGTAATTTTTGCAAGCCTCTACTATTTTAAAATGAATATCTTAGGTGTTTTTTTAATTTGTATAGAAATTCTTTGTTACACATTAAGCATTAAATATGGGCTGCACCCTTGAGTCAAGGTTGCAGAGCATTATGGGTTTTTTTAAGAGCACTGTTTACTTTCATATTCCCTCTGTTTAACCACATCAGTGATTAAAAACATGTTCCTCTGATTCATCGTCTTGGGTGTAAATTAGTGCTTGGGTTATTCACCTCTGTAAACTAAAACTAAGTAGAGAAGGATAGCCTGAAAAACACAAACTTAAGGAGAAGATAACTTTTCGTAACATGTTACACCCATATTCATGTTACGAATGGACCGGCTCCCACTCCTCCCTGTTGTGACAGCTAGGGGGGATCTTCTCCTCCCTGCTAGCTGTCGTGTTTTTTTTTTTTCGCAGTCATGGGGGGGCTCTGCCCGCCCAGTCGCGTCGTAATTCATAGTGTTCTGTAAATGAATGAACTATAAGTCCCGACAGTCTGTGGCTGTCGGCTTGTATTTCCCAATGAACTACCACGGCGCTGTGGAGCACCTTGGTAGTTAGTTGGTTCTTCCTGCCAGTATATCTGCTTGCCCGCACATCCCATACAGGCAAGCAAATACACTGACAGCCCTGCAAGAGACCTGCATGACATAAGCGATCTGCTAATCAATGGTGCAATACTTTAGAGGATCCAGAAACAAAAAATAATAAATGCAAATTTTTTTGCCTGCAAAAAAAAGTGCATTTATTATTTTTTGTACAAAGGTGAACTTATCCTTTAAGCGTAAAGCTTCTCTTGCAGGCTGAAATGAGAATACAAAACATATACAATTTTCTGTTTTTTAATCTCCTCCACCTACTTGGGTGGCCACCAAAAGAGATCACTTTTTTATTGATCATTCGGCTGATGCGTGACCTAGTACAATGCTTTACTTGGCTTACATTATTATGTAACAATTTTCTGCTTCTTCAAACACAAGTTCTACCAAGGTTTTTTCCTCCAACAGCTAGGTACTTATGCCATGTACTATCCTGTAGATCAAACACTAAGCTTTGAAATAAAGGTGAACTCCAGGCACAAAAATTACTTTAAATATATTCCTTAATTGCCAGAAAGGATATAAATCCACTTTGCGAGTACCAAAGGCCTTTGGAAACCCAGTTATTACCATATAAAAGTAGCAGTGATATCCTCACTGTGCTGTACATAGCCTGTGCAGAGACCAGAGCGTTCTATTATTTTACTGAGATTCTTTATTTTATAATGTGTACAATTCAAGTATATGAGATGTGCTAATTTCCAATGATTGACGTTTTATGTTTTGTTGTGCAGGTTTTTGGCAGTTGTGCCATCTTTGACAGACAGTTCAGAATCTGTTTCCGGACAGCGCCCAAACACAAGTGTAGAGCAAGGGTATGTATATCTTCTCAGCATCATTCCAGGATGTGTGGCTTCTTTTGGATTTAAAACAAACACAAGCCAAAACTGTACTATTGTAAAGGGGACGTCTACCTTCATAGTTAAAACCATGCCTGAGCCACAGATATTGCCTCTACATTCCTGGCCGTTGTTAGCCCCTTCTCTCCAATCAGCTCTTCTCACTGAGTGTAACTTAGCTCCCCACCCCTTGCTTCCTGAAAACTCAGACAAGCCATATAATTCAGCACTTTGCGTGTAGAGAAGAGAAGTCTCCTCCAGATCACTGCATCGCTGGGTATATGTAAGGTTTTACGACCGCTTTAAAGGTAAACTCTGGACACAAATCCTTTTCTTTGAATATTAATTTTAAATAGCCACTAAGGATATAAATCCACCCTGTGAAAGTAGCAGTGATATAATCACTGTGTTGAATACAAAGTTTAAAATAAGAATACACCTGCTTCTTGTATTTAGACTACATATGTAGAACACAGTTCAGCTTTAAAGGTACCGCCCAGTAAAACTCGCAAATGAAACCGCAAAAATGTGCGCAAACAGAGAAATACAGTTTTGTTATTATTGCATTTTTTGTACTGTATTGCTCTATCCCAGTCAGTAATTTCGTGATATGAGAACCCCTTTCTGTTATGCAAGAAGACTTTTCCCAGTCACACCCTCTACAGGTTTTTTGCTGTCTTTTACTTTCAGAAAGTTTGATAAAAAAATATTATCACAACCACAAGTATGATACAGTCTGCCTTGGAAGTTTAAGTGCTCATTCACACATTTTTCTACACTGGACCAGTCACCGCTAGGGTACATAGAAAACAATTTTTTTCTAGGATTCATGTTCACACTGACATGAAGACATACTGCATTTTAGAACAGCGGACAGGCAGGTACCTCACAGCGCACAGGGAAGTATGCTGCTGTACAGTGACATGAATGAAGTGTCATTTTGTGCACTTCAAATAAAGTTAGCAAGGAAAATAAAAAAGGTCCAAAAGTGACAGCTGACCGCACACTAAACCAGAACGTTTAGTGTGCGGGCAGTGTGAATGGGCTCTAAATATGACAAATTACACGGAATAGGCTTTAGGTACTATGCCCCTAGTACTCTTTTATGAGGGATGAGAACGCTGCCAGTACCTGAAACTCTGATCAGCATAAATCATACAGGAGCAGAACAAAGCTCATATTGTATAATAGATTTTTTTTTTCTTGATTTAATATTGCTGTGCTGGGGCATTACATAGTTTTACACAAAGCAAATTTGTGTGTAAAATGATGCTTAGTCGCATTTCAGACACACGTACCTTGTTAAAAGTGAATTCTTTTTAAAAATTGACTGATTCCGCTATCTGTTTAATATTAAATTTCTGTTTGCAAATGTTGGATAAATGCTGTTACTTCAGACAATAAAGTAAAAGAGAACAGTAAAATACTTCAGTGAATTTTAAATCCTATTTATAAAACCCTTAAAATAGAGGATCAGATTTAATGCTATAGATAAGAAGACATGTTCATCAGGCTGTCACTATAATCATCAAGGCTTTCGTTTCCAAAATTTACATTGACAAATGTATAATTATTCTGTCAAGAGAAATGAAAGGGATGCTTCACTAGAGGTTACATTGTGTTCTGAACCACTTTTAATCGTCTAGTTTCACACTTCTGTCTGATAATTGGAATGGTTTCTCTAATGTTCTAGGGCCTCTATAAAAAAGGCCAAAATTATATTTTGACATTTTAATGAGCAGTAGAAAGTCCAACAGTTTTACCTACTTAATGCCCCAATTCATTTTCATTGTATTTCAGCAGAGGTAAAAAAATAAAAAATTAACCCAGCTAATTTGTATTTGTAAATAGATTTCATGAAATTACGTTTTTCAGCTAGGCTTTCACAAAAAATGTGCAGTGGTTTTCTTTGAACTAGGCTAAAGAACCTTCCTTTTAAGAGGCTTGATTTTTTTTTTTTTAATTCTCTTAGCATTGTACCATTTTATTCTAAGTTTAATCCATTCACCTCCATTCTTCACCCTTTCCATATGAACTTTCTGCTACCATTTAATATGAGGGACAGATTGGTTGGATCATACATTAGTGCAGCATCATTCATGTGTGCTGAAGGCAGGACTAACAAAATGCTCTCAAAGAAGAATTCCAGGTATGGATATCTTATAAATGTTTACATTGCCCCAGCTTGGACCATTGTAACTATGTATACACCATATCTGGCCAATGCCTCTGGAAGCTGAAAATCGTTGTAGTAGACACCAGTAGACCAGTGACCTCTACTTGCTTTCGGGTCCTGTACAGAGTGGCTGACCTTCTGTATTGTAAAACCAAGAGGTAAGCCACTTGGCCTGGGTGCCATTCAGGGAACGTTTTGCATTTTCTGAATGAATACAAAGAGTTTGATTGGATGAGGTAGAGCAGCAAAGCCGTGACAGCAAAGCTGGACCAATGTAACTATGTAAAAATATATTATACTTGGAATTCATCTCTAAATGCCGGTTCACATATATGTGGATTGGATGCAGTTTGAACCGCATCCAGTCCACATGACATGTGAAATAACATTGCTTCTTATTGTGCCTGTTCACATATGCAGTGCACTGGCAGTGAGGATTCTGTGCGGATTGAAAGAGAGTTCTGTACGATTTCTGAGCAGTGCGGATTACAGGCTATTGACATCTATGGAAACCGTTTCTAAACTGCACATGTCATCAGTTATGAACAGGATAAAATCCTGACCTGAACCTGATATAAACCTGTCCTGACCCTGATGTAAACCTGACATGAACCGCTGAACAACTACTGTGTTAATTAGCTGTGCAAACCTGATCTTCAGTCCGCACTGCACATGTGTTAATCCACAATTAAGTCCAGCTTCTGACAAAGCATTTTTAGTTTAGAGTGGAAAAGGGTAAGAACCTCTTTCAATTTTTTATTACTGGTCATATCTTTTCAATTTGTTCCTCTGCCTTTTGCAGCTGAAGAAATTAATCCCCATGGTGTACTGGGGCATATTCTGCTCCTCTACTGTATGATCTGTACTGTCCTTTGGCAAGATGAAGTGGAGATCAGCTTCATAGGTTATTAGGAACTATAGCATTAAAAAAGAAAAAGGGTTATTGTCATTAGGATGACCCTCTCCAGGGTGTCACCCATCCTCTGGAACTCCCTTCCCCAACCCATCAGATTATCACCTACTCTCCTCTCCTTTAGGCGTACCCTGAAAACCCATCTCTTCAGGGAAGCCTACCTCACCCCCTGCTAACTTGCCGACCTCCTCCACTCTTCCTACCATTCCATCCCCCACAGCTATCTCCGCCTGTACCACTATCCCGTCCCTTCTAGATTGTAAGCTCGAAAGAGCAGGGCCCTCAATCCCCTCATGTTTTGCATTGTATTGGTATTGTTCTGTCACATGTTCTGTCCTCCTTTGTAATGTACAGCGCTGAGTGAACTATTGGCGCTTTATAAATACTGTATAATAATGTATAATAATTAGGATGTAGTTAGCAATATCTGAAAACAAACAATATGAAGTTTTAACAATATGTTTTCAAGGGTCTCGTGCACAACTAATTTTTTTTTTTTTGCTGCATGTGACAATGTTAGATTTCACCCCATTTTGTGTATTTTGATCAATAACAGACAGGAACATGAGAGGAAAACTCCCCAAAAGGTACAAAGGTACCTATAATAGCAATTAAATAACCACTGGTCTTTTATTTCTGTCTTTGTCCTCATTGGAAGAATTTGCTTAATTTCCTAGATGGCTTTCAGACAGAACAGGAAGCGAAGCTATCTTCTAATGGGGAAATGGACAGCAGTAAAATTATTAGGTCCTAGCTCTCATCCACTCTGTCCACATTTTTCAAAAAATATTTTGGGTGAATTTGGGCTTTAAAGTGGAATTGAACTAGAAAAAAAAACAGTGACAGGTAGGATGTTTATTGCCATGGTGGCCTAGTGTACCAGTCGAAGAGTCCCAACCTGCAAGGAATACCGGGGCGAAAAAGGAAGTGACCATCACAACTGAGAGTGCTGGCACTGCAGCTCTGGAGGAGATTGCTTGATAAGTCTTCGACAATGTGCTAGTATAAATTGCATAGTAGTTCATTATGGCATAAAGCTCATAGTGGTTTTAAGAATCGCCTGCAAAATTGCCTTAAATTTAAACAGTATCTGCTAATGAGTGGTATGTGGCATGTAAATTATTGGCCTAGGTTCACTGATCTGTTGGATCACTGATCTTTTAGGTTTTTCTGATAGTCCACTTTTCCTTCAATCTGCTACTAAAGAATTTCCTCCATCTTTATTAAAGTACATATTTGGCAGTTAAGAAGAATAAAGTTTTTCTTTACTCCCACCACCAAGAGCATTTTTGAAGGATTTAGCTTGTTAAAAAATGATCTGTTGTTTTTTTGCTTCGCTCTTTACAACAAAATCTTGCATGTCGTTACTGTTTAATTAAAATGTCTTCAGCAACTGTCAATTCCTACACTATAAAGTAGACATGCTTATAATTTAAATCATTAGTCAATCATAATTATTTTGTTATAGTATACCCTTGAGACATGTTTGATGCTTTGCAGAGTATTTAGATGGAAATGGAAAGATAAACATTCTCTGTGATATAAACTAAGTCACCATATTAGACTAAAAGATTTGTAGACATTAATCCATGTTTTTGCTTCTCTCTTGCCTATAGGTCTGGGCTTCTGAGCACTTTAGTGGGAGAAAAATCAGTTACACAGAGATGGGAGGTAAATGAAGTGCATGCTTTGTATAAAGAATGGTAAAATTGATTTCCTAATAATGTGGATGATCAACCTGCGTTTTAATAGATTTACTCTTAAGCCGGAAATAAGTGGATCGGATCTTGGCCAGTTCAGGGACTGGCCGAGATGCTATCCATCTATGATCAGGCTGGTTGCACTGAAGTTGATCCATTGATCGACTTAAGGACAACCCACCTTTCAGATTTTTTTTTAATGCAATCACTGCCGGCTGCTTTAGCTACCAGCAGTAATCATTGTGTTCTGCCAGCAGAACACAATAGCTCTGTGGGAGAGATTCCCCAATGAACACTGACTATGTTCATTGTATGGGCAGCACAGTGGCTAAATGGTTAGCACTTCCACCTGGCAGTACTAGGGTTGTTGGTTCGAATCCCAGCCACGGCACCACCTGTCTGGAGTTTGCATGTTCACCCTGTGCCTGAGTGGGTTTCCTCCAGGTACTCCGGTTTCCTCCAACACTCCAAAGACATGCTGGTATGTTAATTGGATCTTGTCTAAATTGGCCCTAGTATTTGTATGTATGAAGTTAAGTTAGGGATTTTAGATTGTATGCCCCTTGAGGGTTAGGGACTGATGTGACTGTTCAATATATATGTAAAAAGCGCTGCTCACAGCAGTACAAACTGAGCAACAACTCCGACTTAGGAGAGCAGCGCCCCCCACCAGAACGCAGGACTCCGAGAGCCGGTCACAGGCACTGAGATTGGTGGTGATGAAGACAAGTCCCTCAAATCAAAAATCGGGGTGAGAAAGAAATCTGAAACCAAAAGTGATTTTCTGCAAAAGTTTCTGGGAGCAAGGAGGATTGTGGATATACTGATATTGGCAAACTTTCTTTTAATTTGGAGTTCCTTAAAACGATATATGCCGACCATGAGGGTGGGAGGCATGGAAATTTGGTGAGTGTACACCGGAAAGGGGAACGCTTTTTCTTGCACACATGGTGCTTCTGTTTTTGGGAAACAAATAGAAGATTATCACGCTGGAATGAATTTATGGACTTTCATTAATTAGTCACTTATTAATTTGTTTATTCACCCACTGAATCGCTTAGGGTTCATTTGTTGTTTATATGATTTATTTCACTTAAGGTGGCAGCAGTTTTTATTTTGGTGTATTGTATTATATTTATTTAATTTTGTATAATTTGCATGCATCTAGCGTGAAAGTCTTTTCACATATAATTTTCTTTCCTTCCACCCATGGTGGAAGGAAAGAAAATTGCATAATCTATGGACTGCTTTACCATCCAGACCTCATATCTACTCTACTCATTTGTATATCTATAAATGTAGAAGCTTGGATTTAAAGTGGTACCATTTATTGACTAAATATAATTTAGTGCAACTATTGGCATGCTGGCAATGAGAAATTAGCTCCACCTAGAAAAAGGCCAGATAGTAATGAAAAAGTACCCACTGTATGTGTCACAATGTTTGAATTTTATATCAATCTTTTAGCTAGATTACAGCTAAAAGAAATTATTTAATCTCTCCTTTTTCCTTAAAATGGCTACATCCTGGCAGTACTGTCTGTACATTTACCAAAGCTATGTAATGTGGAATGAACCCAACCCCTTTTTCTGCTCAGAGGTCAGTTGTATCCTCCTCGATTCCCTGCAATCAGCCGCATGCCAAGACCCTGGAGGTCCACTCTTGCTCCACTGTAGTTCAGCATCCAAATAACAGACCCCACACCGAAGAGGTTCAATTCCAAATCACGATGAAGCCCTGCTGTGGGTGAAATATGTTAGGGGCATGGCTTTGGGTTGGAGTTAGCAGTGCGCTGTCATTGCAGTCCCCCCTCTCTCCCCCCTCTCTCTCCCCCCCTCCCCCCTCTCTCTCCCCCCCCCCTCTCTCTCTCCCCCCTCCCCCCCTCTCTCTCTCCCCCCTCCCCCCTCTCTCTCTCCCCTCTCTCTCCCCTCTCTCTCTTTTCCCTCTCTCTCTCTTTTCCCTCTCTCTCTTTTCCCCCTCTCTCTCTCTTTCCCCCTCTCTCTCTCTTTCCCCCTCTCTCTCTCTTTCCCCTCTCTCTCTCTCTTTCCCCTCTCTCTCTCTTTCCCCTCTCTCTCTCTTTCCCCCCCCTCTCTCTCTCTTTCCCCCTCTCTCTCTCTCTCTCTTTCCCCCTCTCGCTCTCTCTTTTCCCCCTCTCGCTCTTTTCCCTCTCTCTCTCTTTTCCCTCTCTCTCTCTCTTCCCTCTCTCTCTCTTTTCCCTCTCTCTCTCTCTCTCTCTCTCTCTCTCTCTCTCTCTCTCTCTTCCCTCTCTCTCTCTTTTCCCTCTCTCTCTCCCCCTCTCTCTCTCTTTTCCCCCTCTCTCTCTCTTTTCCCCCTCTCTCTCTCTCTCTCTCTCTCTTCCCCCCCCTCTCTCTCTCTTCCCCCCCTCTCTCTCCCCCCCCTCTCTCTCTCGTTCCCCCCCCTCTCTCTCTTTCCCCCCTCCCCTCTCTCTCCTTCCCCCCCCTCTCTCTCTTTTCCCCCTCTCTCTTTTCCCCCTCTCTCTTTTCCCCCTCTCTCTCTTTTCCCTCTCTCTCTTTTCCCTCTCTTTCCTCCTTTTCCTCTTTCTCTCTCTCTTCTCTCTCTTTCCTCCTTTTTCTTTCGCTCTCTCTTCTCTCTCGCCCCTCTCTCTCCTCTGTCGCTTCCCCCTCTCTCTCTTCCCTCTCTCATCCCTCTTCTCTCTCTCTTCATCCCCTCTCTCTCTTCGTTCCCCCTCTCTCTTAGTTGCCTCTCTCTTCCCCCCCTCTCTCTCTCCTCTCTCTCTCCCCTCTCTCTCCTCTCTCCTCTCTCTCTCCTCTCTTCCCTCTCTCCTCTCTTCCCTCTCTCTGTCTCTCTCTCTCTCTCTTTCCTCTTCTCCCCCCCCCTCTCTCTCTTCTCCCCCCCTCTCTCTCTTCTCTCTCTCCTCACTCTCTTCTCTCTCTCTTCCCTCTCTCATCCCTCTTCTCTCTCTCTTCCCTCTCTCATCCCTCTTCTCTCTCTCATCCCTCTTCTCTCTCTCTTCATCCCCTCTCTCTCTTCGTTCCCCCTCTCTCTTAGTTGCCTCTCTCTTCCCCCCCTCTCTCTCTCCTCTCTCTCTCCCCTCTCTCCTCTCTCTCCCCTCTCTTCCCTCTCTTCCCTCTCTCTCTCTCTTTCCTCTTATCCCCCCCTCTCTCTCTTCTCTCCCTCTATCTCTCTTCTCTCTCCCCTCACTCTCTTCTCTCTCTCTTCCCTCTCTCCTCTCCCCTTTCTCTGTTCCCTCTCCCCTTTCTCTCTTCCCTCTCCCCTCACTCTCTTCCCTCTCCCCTTTCTCTCTTCCCTCTCCCCTTTCTCTCTTCCCTCTCCCCTTTCTCTCTTCCCTCTCCCCTTTCTCTCTTCCCTCTCCCCTTTCTCTCTTCCCTCTCCCCTTTCTCTCTTCCCTCCCCCTTTCTCTCTTCCCTCCCCCTTTCTCTCTTCCCTCCCCCTCTCTCTCTTCCCTCCCCCTCTCTCTCTCTTCCCTCCCCCTCTCTCTCTTCCCTCCCCCTCTCTCTCTTCCCTCCCCCTCTCTCTCTTCCCTCCCCCTCTCTCTCTTCCCTCCCCCTCTCTCTCTTCCCTCCCCCTCTTTTTATTCTCTCTCTTCCCTCCCCCTCTCTTCCCTCTCCGTTTCTCACATCGTATGGGCTGCACACACACACCTCCTCCAAGGGCTGCTGATCTCCGTGCAGCAGGAAGGAGGAGGCGGGGGGAGGTGTGTGCAGTCCCATATGATCTGTCAGTGCAGGGAGGGAGACAGGGAGATGCCACAGACCACAGCACAGCTCACCTCCTTCGGATCCTCTCCTCTCCTTGCTCCAGGCGGTCCCCTGGTCCCGGATCATCAGCTGCTGGAGGGAGAGGTACAGGAGCATCGCTCTGCAACTGCGCTCCCCCACATCGATCCTCCTGCCGTCCTCCAGGCCACTGCAAGAGTATCGAAGGTACCCCTCTGCTGGCGGCCCTGTATGGCTCTGTTCGCCGCTGCTCTCAAGGGCCCCCCTAAAAATTGCTGCCCTAGGCAAATGCCTTGTTTGCTTCGCGGTAGATACGCCCCTGTGTGCAGCCTGTTATCTGGAATATGTAATGCTAGAGTTTATAATAAAATTCAGTTTCTAACCAAGTAAGCTGAGTATTTTACTTTTGCAAAGGAAGGGTGATTGGCACACTAGACAAAATCCACAATTTTACTGGATCTTTAAAAGCATCACATACTGGTGTCCAGACACTACATTCCAAGATGAGCATTGTCATAGTTTATTGATGTAAAGAGATTACATGTATTTAGGTTTAGTAATGGCCTGGAATATTACTGGCCCAGCAGTAAAGAAGGCTCATCATCCAGCCTGTATGATTCTGTTTGTTCATTTCTGTCTGATCCTGTTTGTTGTGCAATCATGCTTGAATAGAATTCAGTGCCTTGCTGATTTTTGAGTTAGATCTGGCGCTGGGGTAAATCACCACTCAGTGTGATTCATCTCTTGGCTGCTAGGTGATTTATGTGCCATTTTACCTCCTAGCATCACCTTCGAGATAAGCTCCATACAATATCCAAACTGAATGTTTTTGGGGTTTTTTGGGGCGGGGGGATTCTGCTTTTTGGTTAATTTTCCGTTCTTGTCTTTTCACAGAGGGGAGAAATCAGCAATTTCCAGTACCTGATGCACTTAAATACTCTGGCAGGCCGATCATATAATGACCTTATGCAGTACCCTGTCTTTCCTTGGATCCTGGCAGATTATGATTCTGAGGTAATGATTGCTTTCTAATACTGCTTCGCTGATTATTTAATAAAAAAAGACAAGCTTGTGAATATTCTATAAAAACTATCATGCTGTTGAAAAAATGGTAAAATGAACAATAATCATAAAATGATTTCGGATTAGAATAGCATCATGTCTTTGATCTCCTCCCCAGCTGGGCACAGCTGCTCTCTTTTAGCATGGATAAATACAAAGCCATTTAGCACATTGTATATTGCTTTTGTGAATGTGTATACTTTTGTCAGTGCAAGCATGATTTCTGTAGTGGGGTATGTAAACTGCATTGACACTAGCATTTGCCCAGGCTTATAGACCTGCAAGGGCAGTCAAATTTACCCTAATCTGTTGATATATAATATTGAATTTTTAAAAATTTTATTTTAACTTTTTCAACAGTTTTTATGAACTCAAAAGTATCAGGACTGTGCTTCATCGTTATGATGGGAGGCCATCAGGGTTCCATTTCAGCTGAAAAAAAAAAATCCATGAAAGTTGTCTGTCTATCTTAAAGTGGTTGTAAACTCTAATGCAGGCCATAGATGGGTCGTTTATCGGCCGAATTTTTGTCTGCACGAAAAACCGGCCGATATACACGCCGTTAGTGGGGCCAGCCCGTCGGCCGTTTTTCGCGGATCTTCTCATTTATTTTTATCGGTCATGCTGGAAAATCCACGAAAAACTGGTGGCAGCATCGGCAACGGGGCCGACCTATTTTTCGTTTATCAGCCGACAATTTGGCCGATAAACAGCTCATTTATGGCCAACCTTACTTATACCCAGTGAAGTGATTAGCCTCAGGTGATTACACAGAGGTAAAACAAAGCCTCCTATATATGTTGTAACTGTTTATTTGCAGCCGTTTGTCCTGTACATCCTTGTAAAACTCAGAGATTAAAAGGATTTTTCACAGACTCACAAAGCAAGGGGTGGGGAACTGCAGTTACACACTGTGCAAGAACTCTGAGAGCCGACAGGAGGGAAGGGGCACAACCCAATTCACACAGCACACAGGAACAGAGTTGAGGCTGTCAATCACAGGTCCTTCCCCCTTGTCACCTTTTTAGTTCATGGTGTCAGGAAAACTTGTCAGAAGTGACTCATGCGCATAGCAGAGGAAAAAGAAAGCAGGGAGAAATGACACTTAATGCTTTAGAGAGAGGCAAGTAAACACTACAGAAGTATGTGCTTCTTTCAGATTTCATGTCTGAGGTTTACAACCACTTTATTTTCAGTTTTTCTTTTTATCAGAACCATGACAAGGTTAAAATTAGGAGAACAGAGCTCTTCCGCGTTACCTCCAGAGTGGCTAAATTATTGATGTAATTGGAGCTTGGGGCTCAAGGAATCTCATGGCCCAGTTTTACATAATCCACATTAATTTTTTAATGTATGTCTAAAGGCAAAACTTTTTTAAATTTTGGATCAAGTAGAGGAGGGTAAAAACCGCTTCATGTTTATCTTCTTATCGGAGTGTTCCCATCAGTAGATTTCCCTCTACTCCTTTTGTGGTGGCAACCCAAAATGTTGGATATACCTGAAAAATACTACTATGAATATTTGTTAGTAATGTAACAAACAAACACACACAATTCGCAAACTACCACTTGGGACAGCAGTAAGGTTGTGTTGATACATGCTCCCCACATTTTTAGGCCCTCCCTCGTGAAGTACAGTACTGTACAACAGTTTTAAGCAGATGTGAAAAAATGCTGTAAATTAAGATTGCTTTCAGAAATAGAAGTGTTAGTAGTTTATTTTTATAGATTAACAAAATGGAAAGTAAATGATCAGAAGAGAAATCCAAATCAAATATTTTCATGCATAAGACAGGGAAACAAGCCTAAGTGACTTAACTGTGCATGAAAACATATGAATTGGGGTGCATTAAAATGGCAGCAGGTGCTCTGGACTGGGGAGTCAAAATTTTAACTATTTGACTGTAGTAGGAGGCAGGTTGTTTGCGACGAGCTGGAGAGAGGTACAATGAGTGTCTGCAGGCAACAGTGAAGCATGGTGGAGGTTTCTTGCAAGTTTGGAGCTTCATTTCTGCAAACAGAATTGGAGATTTGGTCAGAATCAATGGTGTCCTCAAAGCTGAGAAATACAGGGAGATACTTATCCATCATGCCATACCATCAGGGAGTCATGTGATTGGCCCCAAATTTATTCTGTAACAGCACAATGACCCCAAACATGCAGCCAATGTCATTTAGAACTATCTTCAGTGTAAAGAAGAACAAAGAGTCCTGGAACTGATAATTTGGCTCCCACAGAACCCTGATCTTGGCCTACATCCACAGAAAATCTGTGGTTAGGTCTCTAAGATGTTTGGAACAAATAACCTGCTAAGTTCCTTCAAAAACTGAAAAACTGTGTGCAAGTGTACCTTGAAGAAGTGGTCACACTACATTTTGATTTGATTTGGATTTCTCTTCTGTTCATTTACTTTCCATTTTGTTAACTGATAAAAAAACAAACTAATAACACTTTTATTTCTGAAAGCATTCTTAAGTTACAGCATTTTTTTTCACACCTGTCTAAAACTTTTCCACAGTACTGTACCTTACATAGTACTGAAATGAATATGGACAGGCATCATACATGTAGATTTGACTCTGCCTCAGGGGAATTGCACTTTTTGAAAATAAAATATATAGTGTTTAATACTGACAAATGCAAACTCTGTGCATAAGTTGACAGTAGATTTTTTTCTTTTTTATATGTTTTGGTAATTTTTCCCCTAGGGCGTGTCTTATTTTTTTTTATTTTTTTATTTTTTCCTAGGACAAGCACCAACATGTACCATTTCCCCTGTAGTGATAAGTGTACTATACTCTTTTGCCCTATAATTCACAGATATGGTAGTTCGTCAGGGAGAAGTGCAAATTTAATTTCCCATTTTCCCATTTAGGAGTGCTGGACTTACCCTGATGTTTAGATGCCCTTATGGCTAATGGCTTATTGGGTTGGCGGAAAGGCATACCTGAATATGATGAGGGACATAATGAGGAACACACCCCAGATGCTATTTGTTAAACCTCTGCAAGGACATTTAAGATAATGACAACATACAGTCTATCAGTCTTTTTTTCACAAAACCAGGCAATTTTAATTGATTTGGAAAATGGAACAATTTGTTAATGGTAAAATGTTTGATATTTTTATTGAAGGAGCTGGATTTGACAAATCCCAAAACATTTAGAAATCTTTCTAAGCCAATGGGAGCCCAGACTGATGACAGGCTTGCACAGTATAAGAAACGATACAAAGACTGGGAGGATCCTAATGGTAAGGTCCTAAAATTAAAAAATGTAAATTAACACATGCTTACTTTTTTGGTCTTTTTTTTTTAAGTTTACCTTATTTTAGTACATATGATTAATATATTTATTTTCTTGCACAGATTAAAATTAAACTAATTTAAATGTTCACTGGGGGGATTTACAAAAGTGGAGCAGACAGAATGTTTTGTAAAAATGTTCACCATGGAAGTGGCAGTATCATATTTTGGATACTTTAGTAAACCAGAAACTCTAATTATTTTCTTACAGGGGAGACACCAGCGTACCACTATGGAACCCATTACAGTTCTGCTATGATTGTGGCATCTTACCTTGTTAGAATGGAACCATTTACTCAGATCTTCCTCAGGCTTCAGGTATGGAACACTTTAGGACTGCCTTCAATCCTAGTTCAAGCAGTCTGAAGGGTTTGGAAATAATCTTAATAGCAAAGTATGCTTTCATTATCAACTAGACAGCAATAATCTGCCTCATTTTTTGTCCAGAGTAAATTACATTTGTAATTCTACCATTGTTTTAATAGCACGTGAAAGTGTTAGGACATCTGTCTTGTTTTTGTTGTTCCTGTTGGAAATATTTCCTATCACTTCCTGCAAGCACAAGAAGTGATCAGAAATCTTCAATTGTGATATTATTGTTAGTGTGTGTGTTGGGGGGGGGGGTTAGAAATGATTGTTGTTGTTGTCTGTGCTTTCCCGCTCTTCACTTCTTTAACAGGCATCACACACAGTGAGGTGAAGATTTTTACCATGAGTCATAGACAGAAGTAAAATGTTTTGGCTAAAGTCAGGCTTTAATAAAAAACAGAACTCTGTTTCTTGCCTGTATAGGTTACATAGGAAAACCCACTTGCTCCATTTGGCTCACACATCCCCCTTCCCTTGGCTTTCCACCTCTATCTTCTCGCTTAATCCAATCTCCCCTTCCTTTGTTTTCCATATCTATCCTACCTATGGCAGCAGCAGTGTCACATGTACAGTGAAGGAAATAAGTATTTGATCCCCTGCTGATTTTGAATGTTTGCCCACTCACAAAGAAATGATCAGTCTAAAAATCGAATGGTAGGTGTATTGTAACACTGAGAGACAGAACAGCAACAAAAAATTCAAATGAAATGCATGTCTAACAAATTATGCACTGATTTGCATGTTCATGAGGGAAATAAGTATTTGATCCCCTTCACAAAACATGACTTAGTATTTGGTGGCAAATCCCTTGTTGGCAATCACAGAGGTCAGATGTTTCCTGTAGTTGGCCACCAGGTTTGCACACATCTCAGGAGGATGGCAGATCCTCTCCAAGTCTTTAAGGTTTGATGGCTGAAACTTTCAGCTCCTTCCACAGATTTTCAGTCAGATTAAGATCTGGAGACTGGCTAAGAAATTGTATAAATGGGGATCAAACCATCATCATTTAAATTTATAAGCACCATGGTTTAAACCAGGGGTCTCCAAACTTTCTAGACAAAGGGCCAGTTTACTGTCTGGCAGACTTTGAGGGGGCCGGACTCTGACAAGTGAGGGTTGAAATTGTCCTGATATCAGTGGGAGTAAACAGTGCCCCATCTTTGGTATTAGGGGAAGGAATAGTGCCCCATTTTTGGTGTCAGTGGTATGCCTCATTGTTGGTGTCATTGGGAAGAATAGTGGCTCATATCAGGGGAGGAATAGTGCGCCGAGGGCCGGATGAAGGTAGTTAAAGGGCCGTAGTTTGGAAACCACTGGTTTAAACCAACGTTCTTCAACTAAAACAGTTTACATCTTTTATAACACTACTTACCAGGTACCCACCAGAGATGGGTCAGCTTATTTCAAGAGCCCCTTGTCATGCATACATTACGTAATTAGTATTTCCTATTTCTGTATAAATATTTGCAAACGTATCCCTTGAGTATTCCCAAATAACTGACATGATGACTTGTATTTGTTTTATGCATTATTTATTTTCTAAAATCCTAAACTGGATGAATTTTCTTTGACAAGCAGAACTATTCCATGAGCACATCAGAAGCACCACCTACAGTATATGTACCAGTGGTTGACAGCCTATACTTTAAATATCTGAGCTAATCATTGAATGGCAGCATTGATTAAAAGGAAGGCTAAAATTCTAAGCTAACTAAACAAATGTTCTTAGGTGCAGACAAACCAGGTGCCTCACTAGGCAAACATGTGAGTTAACCCCGGCAATACTGACAGCCTATATTCCGAGCAAGATGAGGAGAATGTAGGGGCTGTTCAAAGATATGTGAGCGCCATGAGCCTCTCACTTATTTTGCAATCCCCGATACATTGAACTGTATGTTACTGATCGATTTCACTCTGCTACACTTAGGGCCGGATCTAGCCCATCTGATACGGGGGTGCAGTAAAAAAAAATGTCTGCGGGGCAGAGGATGGAAGGTCAGTAGAACAGTGTACAGAAACAGGAATCATTAGGGCAGAGTACAGCTGGTTAGTAGGGCAGTGTCAAACGTGTGGATGTGGGAATCAAAAATTTTTTTTTCTTCAACCCACAGTTTGAAAAAAATAATGACTGAGCCTACCTTAAATGTGTAAGTTCACCTCAACAGAAAATCTGTAAGGTGACAACACTGGCTAACCAGAGCCAGCCAAATTGCGAACTGCCAGGTTTGGCCAAAACTCATCCAGAGAAGCATGTGAATATAAGCCATACCTTATAAGTGCGATGCCGTCACTGTACAGGTGTACATCTGGACCAGCCCTGTTGCCTGTTTTGAGGCCAAGCCCAGCAATTTTCGAATAGGATGGCTCCATAACTGTGCATGCGCAGTTCAGAGCTGAAGACGAGGAGTTTTTTTAGGGGCACTTTTCTCCAGTCTACAGATATTTATGGACAGGAAATGACTGCCTGTTTTTTACAAACATCTGTAAATTCATAGACCGTTGACAACACGGGGCTGGGGTGTATACATGCTGCCACTATGATGCTTTTTTTCGTGACCATGACAGAAATTATACCCTCTGTTCCTTTCTGTGGGTACAGTGCCTGATGAGTGCAATCCTTTCAAGTGAATGTGGCTACTCTGCAAGTACTCCACAACTGCATGTAATTGCGGTGTGCTAATGTGGGGTTCCAGGGGTTTAAGCAGGCGGTAATAAGGTGATACAACACCTCCTCATTCTTTGCCAAATGCTCTCATAAGATCTAAACACAGATTGCTCTTCAGAGACCAAAGCTAGTGTGAAGGAACTCTTTAAGGTATTCTGGGCAGGAAGAGGTTGAACAGAAGCATCACAAACTTGTGAGTTAAAGTCTAGCAGTTTATCCAACTAGTAGATTGTGAACCATCCCCAGTAGTTATACTTATATATCACAACACTTAAACTTATAATATCCCAGAAAAGTGATCTACCTTCACCCTTGAAGGCTAGTTAAACAATATATATGTGACTTTTCTATGAGCAAATACATCAAATCAAAAGATAAAACAAAAACTAATATGAAAAAATTATAAAATTATATATATAAAAAAATATTATATAAAAAAAATTTTTGTCCAAAAATCCCACTGTGTCCAAAAATAAAAATAAAATGATAAATAAAATTTCAAAAAGTCCCAAAAAATAATCCTCACAAGTGTAATACAAACACTCAAACTTTTTTTCTTCTTTTATCACCAAAACCTTCTTAATACCCGCAACACTTGATATTCGTGCACCTCAAAAAAAGAGAAAACTCGACATAGTGTCATACCTTAAATAATGTAAAACACACGTGCCACTCGCTGTGCAGCATGCAAAATACAATAAATGTGTATACTCTAACCCAGTGTCAAAACACATACAATTAAGTGAAATGACAATAAGAGTGAAAACACATTCACATAAGATATGCCATGCAATGTGTGAAAACCACTCCACAGATAACACTGCCAGTGTATCACACCACACCCTATATATATATATATATATATATATATATATATATATATATATATATATATACAGTCATGGCCGAAATTGTTGGCACCCTTGATATTTTTCCTGAAAATCAAGTATTTCACACAAAAAAGGTATTGCATTAACACATGTTTTGCTATACACATGTTTATTCCCTTTGTATGTATTGGAACAAATATAAAACAGAGGCAGAAAAGCAAATATGACATAATGTCACACAAAACCCCAAAAATGGGCTGGACAAAAGTATTGGCACCCTTAACTTAATATTTGGTTGCACACCCTTTGGAAAACATAACTGAAATCAGTCGCTTCCTATAACCATCAATAAGCTTCTGACACCTCTCACCCGGAATTTTGGACCACTCTTCCTTTGCAAACAGCTCCAGGTCTCTCTTATTGGAAGGACACCTTTTCCCAACAGCAATTTTAAGATCTCTCCACAGGTGTTCAATGGGATTTAGATCTGGGCTCATTGCTGGCCACTTCAGAACTCTCCAGCGCTTCTTTGCCATCCATTTCTGAGTGCTTTTTGACGTATGTTTGGGGTCATTGTCCTGCTGGAAGACCCAGGATCTTGGACGCAAACCCAGCTTTCTGACACTGGGCCCTACAGTGCGACCCAAAATCCTTTGGTAATCCTCAGATTTCATGATGCCTTGCACACAGTCAAGGCACCCAGTGCCAGAGGCAGCAAAACAACCCCAAAACATCATTGAACCTCCACCATATTTTACCGTAGGTACTGTGTTTTGTTCTTTGTAGGCCTCATTCCGTTTTCGGTAAACAGTAGAATGATGTGCTTTACCGAAAAGCTCTATCTTGGTCTCATCTGTCCACAAGACGTTTTCCCAGAAGGCTTTTGGCTTACTCAAGTACATTTTGGCAAACTGTAGTCTTGCTTTTTTATGTCTCTGTGTCAGCAGTGGGGTCCTCCTGGGTCTCCTGCCATAGCGTTTCATTTCATTTAAATGTCGACGGATAGTTCGCGCTGACACTGATGCTCCCTGAGCCTGCAGGACAGCTTGAATGTCTTTGGAACATGTTTGGGGCTGCTTATCCACCATCCGGACTATTCTGCGTTGCAATCTTTCATCAATTTTCCTCATCCGTCCACGACCAGGGAGATTAGCTACAGTGCCATGGGTTGCAAACTTCTTGATAATGTTGCGCACTGTGGACAAAGGCAAATCTAGTTCTCTGGAGATGGACTTGTAACCTTGAGATTGTTGATATTTTGCCACAATTTTGGTTCTCAGGTCCTCAGACAGTTCTCGTCTCCTCTTTCTGTTGTCCATGCTTAGTGTGGCACAGACAGACACACAATGCAAAGGTTAAGTGAACGTCTCTCCTTTTTATCTGCTTTCAGGTGTGATTTCTATATTGCCCACACCTGTTACTTGCCCCAGGTGAGTTTACAGGAGCATCACATGCTTGTAACATTCTTATTTATCCGCAGTTGTGAAAGGGTGCCAATACTTTTGTCCAGCCCATTTTTGGAGGTTTGTGTGACATTATGTCGAATTTGCTTTCTTTCCTCCCTTTTTTTGTTTTGTCCCAATACACACAAAGGGAATAAACATGTGTATAGCAAAACATGTGTTAATGCAATACGTTTCGTGAGAAATACATGATTTCCTGGAGAAATATCAAGGGTGCCAACAATTTCGGCCATGACTGTATATCTATATATATATATATATATATATATATATATATATATATATATATTTATATATATATATATATATATAAAGTGGTAAGCAAACCACCACTCTCCAACTCTAATATGGATGGGTAATTACCCTATAGCAGAGACAGCAGGGCAGATTAACCACTCTGGGTTACAATCTCCTCTCATTGATTTCCTCCAACGATTATGATTTCCTCCTCCACTTTCCTCCAGAAAACCAGTCACCATATAAAAAGTATTCTTCTTTATTAAAACTCACATAAATTTTGTGGTAACAGCTCCTCCTCACAAGCAGTATGGACATGGACAGGTTCAGGGAAACATAAACTGCATGTTCCCACTTCCAAGATGGCCGCGATCGCACTTCCGGTCAACGTCGATGCGTATGACGTCACGTGTCTCTGACGCGTTTCGTCACTTCCTTTGACTTTTTCAGAAGGGTAAGGACGTCTGTGCATCGACTCCTTATGTACCGCCCTTTCTACATGAACGGCACCACTCAACGCCATCTTGGAAGCCGGAAAAGGTTGCCCACACCTGACTGCATTGTATCTAATACAAAAATTCAACTACCACCTATACATAACTTATGAGTGGTGCCGTTCATGTAGAAAGGGCGGTACATAAGGAGTCGATGCACAGACGTCCTTACACTTCTGAAAAAGTCAAAGGAAGTGACGAAACGCGTCAGAGACACGTGACATCGTACGCATCGACGTTGACCGGAAGTGCGATCGCGGCCATCTTGGAAGTGGGAACATGCGGTTTATGTTTCCCTGAACCTGTCCATGTCCATACTGCTTGTGAGGAGGAGCTGTTACCACAAAATTTATGTGAGTTTTAATAAAGAAGAATACTTTTTATATGGTGACTGGTTTTCTGGAGGAAAGTGGAGGAGGAAATCATAATCGTTGGAGGAAATCAATGAGAGGAGATTGTAACCCAGAGTGGCTAATCTGCCCTGCTGTCTCTGCTATAGGGTAATTACCCATCCATATTAGAGTTGGAGAGTGGTGGTTTGCTTACCACTTTATATATATATATATATATATATATATATATATATATATATATATATATATATATATATATATATATATATATATATATATATATATATATATATATATATAGGGTGTGGTGTGATACACTGGCAGTGTTATCTGTGGAGTGGTTTTCACACATTGCATGGCATATCTTATGTGAATGTGTTTTCACTCTTATTGTCATTTCACTTAATTGTATGTGTTTTGACACTGGGTTAGAGTATACACATTTATTGTATTTTGCATGCTGCACAGCGAGTGGCACGTGTTTTTTACATTATTTAAGGTATGACACTATGTCGAGTTTTCTCTTTTTTTGAGGTGCACGAATATCAAGTGTTGCGGGTATTAAGAAGGTTTTGGTGATAAAAGAAGAAGAAAAAAAGTTTGAGTGTTTGTATTACACTTGTGAGGATTATTTTTTGGGACTTTTTGAAATTTTATTTATCATTTTATTTTTATTTTTGGACACGGTGGGATTTTTGGCCAAAAAATTTTTTTATATAATTAATATTTTTTTATATATATAATTTTATAATTTTTTCATATTAGTTTTTGTTTTATCTTTTGATTTGATGTATTTGCTCATAGAAAAGTCACATATATATCATCCCCAGTAGTATTTCAGGTGTCCCTGGACATGAAATCAACTCTGCAAGTAAAAGCTCCTAGAAGAACAGGGAGGGGGGGAGAAGGGAGGAAGATGGGGACAGTTGAGTCATACAGTAGGTTTCAGTGTTCATTCATCCCAGGTTGGGATCTGAAGGCTCAGGCAGCAGCCTCATTCATGAAGCCAGGATGTAGCTTCCAGCTGCTGTACTTCATAACACCTGCCCACATCCCCTTTCTGAGGCACAGCACTGGTTGTGTATAGGAGTGTGGGCAGGGCAGACAGGAGGAAAGGGGTGGGAGCAGCCGGAGCAGATCAGGTCCTCTCCTGCCTGTGCAGATGGGAAGGGGGGGGGGGAGCTTGCTGCCTGGAGTCTCCACACCGCTCAGCTGTATACACTGGCAACTCCTGTGGCCCCCGGGCAATAGGGGATCATGGGGCCCCTGTGTCCTCACCAACACCCAAAAAAGCCTATTAAAAAGCCAATAAAAGGTACCAGGGGCATGTCATGGGGCCCCCTACTGACCCCGGGCCCTCGGGCAGTGCCCGAGAGCTCCAATGGTCAGTCTGCCCCTGCCCTGTGCATTATATTCTCCACACTGCTCAGCTGTATACAGTTACCTGTGCATTATAGTCTCCACACTGCTCAGCTGTATACACTGCACTGTGTAGTAAATCCTCCACACTGCTCAGCTGAATCTACTGTACATTTCATTGTCCATTCTGCTGAACTGTATACACTTTAAATACACCATAAGCCCCACCTGTACATTCTGTACTGCTGCGCTGTACATTATAGGCACCATGGAGCTCACATTTACAAAATGTGCTGTGAGTTATATACTCCATGCTGCTTAGCTGTTTACAAGAAGCTACATTTCAACACTGATGCTGCTTCATTGTATAGTCTATGCTGTACAAAATTTCCACTACTGTACTTCTATGATTTTTGACTGGTCGGACGTATACAACAGGGGATACTTTCAACTGGTTCATCATGACAGTTTACAGTTTTAGGCAGCAAAACCTATATAAAGACATATCAATTATTATTTAAAAACATAAGGAGTTGCACTGATAGGCTACATGATGTTTGGTGATCCACACCACAGGGTAGATGCTGGACACTTACTATAAATGCTATACACCATACACTGTAGACCACGGTTTATCAACCAGTGTTTCTCCAGAGGTTGCTAGGGGTTCCTTGAGCAAGGAACAATTTCTGCCTCTCAGATAAGTTCCCACTGCCAGCATTGATCTTTTTGGGTGATCTGTAAGAGGATAATTCTTCCCAGTGACCACAAGTGTAAGGAGCATTCTCCTCACTGACCATCACACTAATGTATTATGAGCTGTAGATAGAGTAATTATTACCGGGGATTCCCCTAGGCTAGAAAGTTATTTCAAGGGTTTCTCTGTGTTAAAAAGAATAGGAAAGGCTACTCTAGGCTTTGTCATCATAATCTCTGGCCCTTGTTTGCACTTTTCATGTTTCCTCTTTTCCAGATAAGGGCACACTTTCGCTACATTACTGATGCCTGTCATTTCTTTCTACTCAGATTCATTTGATAGTAATTGCTTTTAGCATTATGATCCTTATGTGGCAAGAACAAGCACAAATTTGCTAATTAGAGCACAGTCCTACAGTGGATATAAAAGTCTACACACCCCTGTTAAAATGTCAAGTTTCTGTGATGTAAAAAAATTCGACAAAGATAAATCAAATCATCTCAGAGCTTTTTCCACCTTTTAATGTGACCTATAAACTGTACAACTCGGTTGAAAAACAAATTTAAATCTTTTAGGTGGAGGGAAGTAAAAATAAAAAACTAAAATAATATGGTTGCATAAGTGTGCACACCCTTGAACTAATACTTTGTTGAAGCACCTTTTGATTTTATTACAGCACTCTTTTTGGGTATGAGTCTGGCACATCTTGACTTGGCAATAGTTGCCCACTCTTACTTGTAAAAACACTCCAAATCTGTCAGATTGCAAGGGCATCTCCTGTGCACAGCCCTCTTCAGAGCACCCCACAGATTTTCAATCGGATTCAGGTCTGGGCTCTGGCTGGGCCATTCCAAAACTTTAATCTTCCTCTGGTGAAGCCATTCCTTTGTTGATTTGGATGTATGCTTTTGGTCGTTGTCATGCTGAAAGATGAAGTTCCTCTTCATTTTCAACTTTCTAGCAGAAGCCTGAAGGTTTTGTGCCAGTAGTGACTGGTATTTGGAACTGTTCATAATTCCCTCTACCTTAACTAAGGCCCCAGTTCCAGCTAAAGAAAAACAGCCCCAAAGCATGATGCTGCCACCACCATGCTTCACTGGGCATGGTATTCTGTTGGTGATGTGCAGTTTTGTTTTTGCGTTTAAACATATCTTTTGGAATTATGGCCAAAAAGTTCAACCTTGGCTCCATCAAACCATAACACATTTTCCCACATGCTTTTTGGAGACTTCAGATGTGTTTTTGCAAAATTTATCCAGGCTTGGATGTTTTTCTTGGTAAGAAAAGGCTTCCGTCTTGCCACTCTACCCCATAGCCCAGATGAAGAATACGGGAGATTGTTGTCACTTGTACCACACAGCCAGTACTTGCCAGATATTCCTGCAGCTCCTTTAATGTTGCTTTAGGCCTCTTGACAGCCTCCCAGATCAGTTTTCTTCTCGTCTTTTCATCAATTTTGGAGGGACGTCCAGTTCTTAGTAATGTCACAGTTGCGCCATATTTTATCCACTTGATGACTGTCTTCACTGTGTTCCATGGTATATCTAATGCCTTGGAAATTCTTTTGTACCCTTCTGACACTTGATGCTCTTTGCGGACCATGGCTTTTGCTGTAGGATGTGACTAAGAAAATGTCAGGAAAGACCTACTAGAGCAGCTGAACTTTATTTGGGGTTAATCAGAGGCACTTTAAATGATGGCAGGTGTGTACTGACTCCTATTTAACATGATTTTGAATGTGATTGCTTAATTCTGAACACAGCTACATCTCCAGTTATAGGAGGGTGTGCACACTTAAGCAACCACATTATTTTAGTTTTTTATGTTTACTCCCCCCCCCCCCCCCAAAAGATTTCAGTTTGTTTTTCAGTTTATAGGTCACATTAAAGGTGAAAAAAGTTCTGAAATTATTTATCGTTCTCATTTTTTTACATCACAGAAACCTAAGATTTTAACAGGGGTGTGTAGACTTTTTATATCCACTGTATATGAATTCAGCTTTCCTCATGTCTCCAGAAGCGAAATGATGCCTTATTGCTAAAGGAAAGACACTTCATTGTCACTGTAGGAATATCCGCGATATGTTAGCAACAATGTAATGTCCTGGTGTGATGCCATGATGCTAGTTTGATTT
Organism: Staurois parvus; assembly: GCF_062004578.1. Taxonomy (NCBI): domain Eukaryota; kingdom Metazoa; phylum Chordata; class Amphibia; order Anura; family Ranidae; genus Staurois; species Staurois parvus. The sequence continues at coordinate 1,661,943 of NW_028317887.1, read as the reverse complement.
AGGGAGTAATATAATACACATCAGGAACTTTCTGTTTGTGACTATCAAGCTAAAAACACTAAACTTCCATTTGAAACTATCTATACCTCTGGGTATAAGGCCCCTTTAACACGAAGACTCCGATCAGGTCCACCTGTCAGTTTTTCAGTTGGACCTGATCATACCCTCTGTTCACCGCTATGGACTGGCGGGTGTAAATGGACTTGTCTGTTTACACCTGCCTACCTCAGTCTGATCCATCCTGCTCTGTCTAGGCAGAGCAGATCAGAGGGCAGTCAGGTGTAAACGGGCAGCAGAGCCCATTTACACCTGCCGGTCCATAGAACAGAGCAGACTCAGTCCATGTCCGCTCTGCATAAATTGAGCCAATATGAACCTATCTTCTGCCCACTCTGCCCTGCTCAGCAGGGGATCTGTCCACTGATCCCCTGCTGATCACCCTGTGTGAAAGGAGTCTAATGCATTCAGAGCACATGGGTTGTTTGAATGGATTTATCCATACTAATAAATGGTCTACAAGCAATGATTTTCTGACACGCAATTGTTTTGGATAGACTTAGAAAGAATTAGAAATTCCTTTCTTTTTTTGCTTGTTTGACAGAGTGGGGAAGGGTTAGACCCTTTCAACGCTTCATTGCTGTTCTAAGTTGGGTCATTTTTTTTTTCCTCAATAACTATGCTTATCAGGCAGGAAATTAGGATAACTCTATCTAACCCAAATTATTTCTTCATTTAATTTAATTTATTAATTGAAGTCATCAACTATTCTTTTCCGTTTTGTTGTAATTTAACAATTCTGCCTGAAAAAAAAATAGAATTTAAGGTTCATCTACAACCTCAGGGGTCCATTCAGTTAACAGCCCACACATTCTTCTTTTTTTTTTTTTATTTATTCAACCAGTTGGTTGAACAAAAAAATGATCTGATTACCCCACCCAAACATTATTTTATGTAGATGGGGGAATTCTCTTGCCATGCTATTGTGTTCTGTGGGTCTTCCCCACTGTTGGAATACAATGATCAGTGCTGCCAGCTATAGCCTGCAGCACTGATCAATCGGGAAAAACCCGGCAGCCTGGTTGTATAGAAGTCAATTTGGTAGATTGAATTCTGTACAACCAGGGTGCCCATACATGGATCGAAATTAGTCTGGTCCCTGCTGAACCCGCCAAATTTTGATCTATGAATGGCCAGCTTTAGCATGGTTCTACAAAAAAAAAAAATCATAAGTATATGTGTTTGCATGCGTGGGTATGTTATTTAAATCAATCATTCAGCAATTTGTGTTTATTTCTGACTGATAACGTGAAATCTGATTGGTTGATATGGGTTACAGCAGTTGCAACCTCATAATGCTGGTTTTTTTTTTTTACATTTAGTTACGTATTATTACACTTGATAGGGCAATATCCTCCTCCCCCCCTTCACCTTTTGCAGTCCAGATATCTTCTTCACACTCAACATCCTTTGCAATCCTAGTTAGATCTTCATCTGTACTTTGTGGTAATTAGACAATTTTCAGAATGTGACAGTAGAGGGTGCTTGCATGTTAATATTTGACACTTATACAATGAGGAGACAAGACAGTGTTTCCTTGTTCAAGTACCTGATTCATTATCCAAGCAAGATGATGAGGTTAGGAAGTGCAATGTACTTTAACATATTTTGGTTATTCTCATCTGTCTTCATTATGCTTGACATACACAATTTATTTCATATGTAATCTGCCCCTATATCTTAGTATTCTAAATGGGTATCAGCACTTAATAGTAAACCTGTCATGAGACTACAGACATTACTATTAGAGAATTTATAAACTAAAAAAAGCTAGCTGTTTTGCTATCTGGCTGTAGGACCACTTGAGGTATATACCTGAAACTTTCCTGTTATGGGGACAACATTTTACCAGACAGGAAGTGAGGGAACATCTTTAAATAAAAAACTGACAGAGGTTCTGATATTTCTGTATTTCACTTGGGGGGGAAAAAAGCATTTTTACTTTTGAGTGTGTTGCTGTTAGAGAAATATCCCCTCACTTCCTCTCCTGGGGACAACCTTTTTACCAAACGGGAAGTGATGGAATCTCTCCAATGGCTGTAAGAGTTTTAATACTTCCCCACTCTATCCACAACTTAACATTTTGTCTATATAAACACTTTAAGCTCTCTGATAAGAGGCCATCAAGGGATCTTGAGCTGGCAGGTATGTCTTCGAGTGCATACGCAGTATACTTACAAAGCAGAGACACACACTCTCTGTATAAAACAAAACCGTATAAAACAAAGCACTAAGCTTTTATTTTGCACTTTTGTCCATTTGAGAAGAAAAAGGTTTTTGAGTGTGACAACAGAATAGGCCAGCTCCAATAATAAGGGGCATATGACATTTCTACATGTTTTCTTTCTTTCAGGGCCAGTTCACACCAGATGCAGTCCAGTGTGTTTTTGTTCTGCATAAAAAATGCACAGTGTTTTCTATGCATTCCAATGACCCTAGTTCACACCAGTGCAGTCAGTTCCAGTCTTTTTCGGGTGCAGAAAAAAAAGTAAAACATGCTGCATTTTTTCTGCGCACAACCATACTGGAACATGGCAAACTGCATCAAAAATGCACAGTGTTTTCTATGCATTCCAATGTCCCTAGTTCACACCAATGCAGTCAGTTCCAGTCAGTTTCGGGTGCAGAAAAAAAGTAAAACATGCTGCATTTGTTCTGCACACAACCATACTGGAACGCATCAAAAATGCATCGGATCGGAGTGTGGTGTGAACTGTAAAAACACATCCAGAACGCATCTGGAGTGCGTTTTTGTGGTGTGAACTGGCCCTTTGTGTAACCTCAGTGTGCAAAGCATATAAAGTTCTAGGTGATTTTAAAGTTTGCATTTTGTCAACAGAGAAGGTTGTGTGTCATTTGTTTATATTCTCTTGCAACAGGGTGGTCATTTTGACTTGGCTGATCGGATGTTTCACAGTGTACGAGAGGCTTGGTACTCTGCATCGAAGCACAACATGGCTGACGTGAAGGAGCTAATTCCGGAGTTCTTTTATCTTCCAGAGTTTCTTCTAAACTCTAATAACTTTGATCTTGGTATGGAGATTTTTTCTGATATCATGGTTTTAAAGCAGCTGGTAAAGAGACCCTGCGACCAGGCCAGTCGTTTCAACAACAATCTCGCCAAAGGATTATGTGTGCATTTATTATATATTGTGCATGCTATTTACATCTAAAAACATCTCCTGTGTAGATTTCTGTTGGGCACTGCCATCTTGCATGTGATGTCAACAACCCCAGCAGACATTTAAGAAGCCCTGGGACTGCTGCTTTGTTCTGCCCTGTTGGTTTTGATATCAGCAGCCCCACAGACTTGAAGCTGTTAAAACTATAGGCAAAACTTTTTTTTTTTTTCTATTTCTGATAGAGCAATGGAGGGTTAAAACCCATCAAATTTAGTTTCGACATCTGTGTCCCATTGCAGTGGATTCCCTTCCCTTCCTGTCCCATAGCCAAACAGGAAGTGAGAGGAAATCCCCGCAAATTAAGGAATTCCTTAGGGACTCCCAGGTTACCAGAACTAGTGTCCCCATTGGAAAATTTCCCTTCTATTTGGGATTTTCCATTACTTGCAGTTTCAATGACAATGGTAAATAGAGAGCGTGAATCTCCCTAGCCGTGACACAGCGATAAAAATGGACAGGTGTTCTAATCCATCTCCACTCTAATAAAAACTTTAAAAAATAGTTTTTCCTTTAGTTATACTTTAAGTGACATGCTATAGTATACCCCTTTGCACCTCCCCAAGCAGCCACATGAAAGATTATGGAGGGGAGGAGGAGATAGATGAACTTAAACAAAGGGGTAGATTTACTAAAACTGGAGCACTCCGGTTCTTCTGCAGCTGTGCATGGTAGCCAATCAACTTCGAACTTCAGCTTGACAATAATACCTGGAAGCTGATTGGTTTCTATTCAGGGCTGCACCAGATTTTCCATGCTCCAGCTTTAGTAAATCTCCTCCACAGAGTAATTAGATACTCCCAGAAGAGGAGAGGGCTATGATAGACAGGGAGGGGGTTGCACTAAGAAATGGACTCTTGAAAAAGTAGTCAAATTTGCTAGCAAATTGCAAGTCGGTAAAAACAGTTTTTGGAAAGAAGAAACACTGCAAATAAGCATTTTAAATACTTCATTTTCTGTTTGTATCTGCATGTTTTTGGTTGGTGACAGGGTCTCTTTAAAGTATTAGAAGATGTATTCATGTGGGTTATTAAAAAGATGGAACTTCATTTATTGTGATCTATTCGAGGGAATATTTAGTCCTGGCAATGTTTTTATGTAAACGTATAGATCTCTACCTAATTTAAATAATCTCACCAATGTTTCTCTGCATAAACTATTATTACAGCCATAACATTATGACCACTGACAGGTAACGTGAATAACATTGATTATCTTGTTACAAAGGCATCTGAAAGTGGGTGGAATATATAAGGTAGAAAGTGAACATATTGTCCCTGATGTTGGTGTCGAAAGCAGAAAAAAATGGGCAGATGTAAATATTTGAGCAACTTTGAAAAGGGCCAAATTGTAGTGACTAGATGACGGAGCCACAGCATCTCCAAAACTGCAGCGCCAAAAAGTGGTTCAAGGAAGGAATACTGGAAACTGGGTCATGGATAGCCAAGGCGTATTGATGAACATTGAGAGCAAAGACTTGCTTCTGTATTCAGATCCAATAGAAGAGCTACTGTAGCTCAAATTGCTGAAAAAAAAAGTTTATGCTGGTTCTGATAGGTGTCAAAGTACACAGTCCATTGCAGTTTGCTGCGTATGCACAGACCGATCAGGGTGCCCCTGCTGACCCATATTCGCAGCCAAAAGCTCCCACAGTGGGCATGTGAGTATCCGTACTGGACCATGAAGCAATGGAAGGAGGTTCTCTGATCTGATGAATTCAAGAATAGTTTGAGAAACACAACGAGTTTGAAGTGTTGACTTCAAACTCTTTAGATCTCAATCCAATCGAGTATCCATTGGTTGTGCTGAAAAAACAAGTCTCATCCATGGAGGCCCTACCTCACTAGTTATACTGATGGCTTGGTGCCTAATGCTACAGCATACCTTCAGACGTCTAGTGGAGTCTATACCTTGATGGGTTATGGTGGGTGGTCATAATGTTATGGCTGATTTGCGTATACAACAATCAACCATAACTTTATGACCATTGATCGATAAAGTGAATGACATTGACTATCTTGTTACAATGGCATCTGAAAGTGGGTGGGATATATTGGGCAGCAAGTGAACATGTTGTCCCTGAAGGAAAGCAGAAAAAAAAAATGGAAGTTTGCGTATGGGTCTGACCGGTCAGGGTGACCATGCTGACCGGTGTCCACATCCAAAAGCGCCTACATTGGGCACGTGAGCATCAAAACTGGATAACAGAGCAATGGAAGAAGGTTGCCTGGTCTCATGAATCCTGTTTTTACACCATGTGGATGGCCTGGTGCATGTGTGTCGCTAACCTGGAGAAGAGATGGCACCAGGATGCAGTATGGGAAGAAGGCAAGCCAGCAGAGGCAGTCTGATGCTTTGGTCAATGTTCTTCTGGGAAACCTTGGGTCCTGTCATTCATGGGGATGTTACTTTAACACATACCACCTACCTAAACATTGTTGCTGACCAAGAACACCCCTTCATGAAAACGGTATTCCCTGATGGCAGTGGCCTCTTTCAACAGGATAATGCGCCCTGCCACACTGCAAAAAGGGTTCAAGAATGGATTGAGGAACACAACTAGTTTGAGATGTTGATTTAGCCTTCAAATTCTAAAGATCTCAATCCAGGAGCATCTGTGGTATGTTCTGGAGAAACCGGTCCAATTCATGGAGGCCCCAGCACTCAATTTACAGGACCTAAATGATCTGCTGGCTTGGTGCCAGATACCCTGGCATTCCTTCAGAGGACTAGTGGCGTCCATGCCTCTACGGGGCAGACTGTTTTCACGGCAAAAGAGGAACCTACGTAATATTAGGTGTGTGGCCATAAAGTTATGGCTGATCGGTGTATATTATGCAAACAGAAGTGTTCCTCTTCGTATTCCAATCTTCTCAATTACCCATCAGGATTCTCTTTCACCCCACTGTGATATATACTGTGCAATTCTGCAAAATGGCCGCCACGGCGCTACCGGTTTTGTCTGACGTCACATCCAACTGATGGGTTTCAGCATAAGATTGACTACCTCATAGGTAATTTCCTCAAATAATCCAAATTGCCTACGAGGAAGTCACTCTTATGACGAAACGAGTCAGTCGGATGTGACTTCAGTCACAACCAAAAGCGCCGTAGCGGCAATTTTGATTATTGGAAAGCAAGCCGTTTTCACCCATGACACATGTAAACACATTTTTGTTACTATTAAAGTGGATTTTATGCATATTACACTATGGAAGTATGTTTATGTCACATGGCTACTGAGAACTTGTGAAGGAGTGAGGAGGCGATTGGTCACGATAACATTTGGATTGCATAAAGGCTATTTTACAAGATTTGCAGGGAACGGTACATGACTGAAGGGGAAGGGATCACACACTTTGCTGTGGTTTGGCACATTGGTGGTTGTAAAAGGAGCGATCTCACGTGTTGTGGATTTGGTCACGTTTAAAGTGAAATGCACAGTTTTCACCCACAGTGGGTAAGAGTATTTAGGGGGAAAGGGGCACATGTATTTGTGTCTTGCACATAGTGGTTTGAATAGCATTTGAGTATAAACATACTACACTATATTAGTTCTTTTCTTTTGGAGTTTTGTATTAGCACAGTGGAAGATCACAGAATTGCACAGTATATATCACACAGTATATATCACAACGGGGTGAAAGAAAATCCTGATAGGTAATTGAGAAGATTGGAATACGAAGAGGAGCGCCTCTGTTTGCATAATAAGGACTTTCTTACCCAGGGGGGTATTGGACTGAGGACTGCCCTTTCATGTTGCATTTAGTTTTGTGGCGCGTTATATTATATTTGATCGGTGTATAGGTTCTAATAGGGGAAAGTAGCATTTGCTTTTTATATTGCTGCATATACAGGCTGGGATTCTTGCTTTGCAGTGCTATAGAAGGATTCTGCTTTACTACTTCTAAGGCTCACTGCATATTGTGTGAACTTCATATGAGAAATGAATGTAAGCACTGCATCGATTACTCAAAATCTTCATGGACATGCAATGCACATAAATATTCACTAAACATACTCTACTTTTCTATTTAATTGTATTTGAGAAACATGATAATTTCTACAGATGTTAAGTACTTTAGACACAAGATATTAATGTGATGGTTAATTCCACTAACGTGGATAATATACTTTTGTTTTCATATAGGTTGTAAACAAAATGGAACAAAACTGTGTGATGTAATTCTACCCCCATGGGCAAAAGGTGACCCACGAGAATTTATTCGCGTACACAGAGAGGTAAATAGAAAAACAATGACATATGTGAGCTCAGCCATTCATTAAAATGATCCATACTGTATATTGAGCAGGTAGATTTTTAAATGTACAGTATCTCACAGAAGTGATAACACCCCTCACATTTTTGTAAATATTTTATTATACCTTTTCATGTGACAATGCTGAAGAAATGACACTTTGCTACAATGTGACATAGTGAGTGTACAGCTTGTATAACAGTGTAAATTTGAGGTCCCCTCAAAATAACTCAAGACACAGCCATTAATGTCTAAACCGCTGGCAACAAACGTGAGTACACCCCTAAGTGAAAATGTCCAAATTAGCCAATTTCCCTCCCCCGGTGTCATGTGACTCGTTAGTGTTACAAGGTCTCAGATGTGAATGGGGAGCAGGTGTGTTAAATTTGGTATTATCGCTCTCACTCTCTAATACTGGTCACTGGAAGTTCAACATGGCACCTCATTTTTCTTCTACATAAAGATGCCCTAGGCTATAAGAAAATTGCCAAGACCCTGAAACTGAGCTGCAGCACGGTGGCCAAGACCATACAGCGATTTAACAGGACAGGTTCCACTCAGAACAGACCTCGCCATGGTCTTCCAAAGATGGTTGAGTGCATGTGCTCAGCGTCATATCCAGAGGTTGTCTTTGGGAAATAGACGTATGAGTGCGGCCAGCATTACTGCAGAGGTTGAAGGGGTGGGGAGTCAGCCTGTCAGTGCTCAGACCATACACCGCGCACTGCATCAACTTGGTCTGCATGGCTGTCGTCCCAGAGGAAAACCTCTTCTAAAGATGATGCACAAGAAAGCCTGCAAACAGTTTGCTGAAGACAAGCAGACTAAGGACATGGATTACTGGAACCATGTCCTGTGGTCTGTTGAGACCAAGATAAACTTATTTGGTTCAGATGGTGTCAAGCGTGTGTAGCGGCAACCAGGTGAGGAGTACAAAGACAAGTGTGTCTTGCCTACAGTCAAGCATGGTGGTGGGAGTGTCATGGTCTGGGACTGCATGAGTGCTGCCGGCAGTGAGGAGCTACAGTTCATTGAGGAAACCATGAATGCCAATATGTACTGTGACATACTAAAACGGAGCATGATCCCCTCCCTTCAGAGACTGGGCCACAGGACAGTATTCCAATATGATAACAACCCCAAACACACCTCCAAGACAACCACTGCCTTGCTAAAGACGCTGAGGGTAAAGGTGATGGACTGGCCAAGCATGTCTCCAGACCTAAACCCTATTGAGTATCTATGGGGCATTCTAAAGCGGAAGGTGGAGGAGCACAAGGTCTCTAACATCCACCAGCTCCGTGATGTCATCATGGAGGAGTGGAAGAGGACTCCAGTGGCAACCTGTGAAGCTCTGGTGAACTCCATGCCCAAGAGGGTTAAGGCAGTGCTGGAAAATAATGGTGGCCATACAAAATATTGACGCTTTGGGCCCACTTTGGACATTGTCACTTAGGGGTGTACTTACTTTTGTTCCCAGCGGTTTAGACATTAATGGTTGTGTGTTGAGTTAATTTGAGGGGACAGCAAATGTACACTGTTATACAAGCTGTACACTCACTACTTTACATTGTAGCAAAGTGTCATTTCTTCAGTGTTGTCACATGAAAAGATAGAATAAAATATTTACAAAAATGTGAGGGGGTACTCACTTCTGTGAGATACTGTATATCTTTGCCGGGTTGCTTTTCTACTTTGTGCTAGAGCCCTGCATTGGAGCTACTCCTAAAAACAGTGAAACGGAGATATAAATGAATATATTGCTAAGTGGGGCCAGATATGGGCAGCTGTCTTTTATTTCAAACTGAGGTTACTTAATAGTGTTACAGTATGATACAGTCATGTCACAGTATTCATGTGAGACTCGTGGGTCTGTCGACAACACCAATAGTACATATTTTTAGCTTCTACAAGTGTGACAACATATACTGTAATGTTATATAGCATGGTGAAACAGATTTTATGTACTGTATTTGTCTTCACATTGTATATTATTTAAGTATCGATATGGTTTACCTGTTACAGCTCACCGCTAAAGTGGAACTTTACCCAACTAACAACTTGATAAAAAAAATTATAATCTGTAGTAAGGAATATACTGTAAATTCCACATTAATAATTCTGCTAAAAAAATTAGTGTGTGCTATAAATTGCCTCCAGCATTGTTCCTGTTTATTCTTGCTGGAAGCAAGTTCCACTTTAACCCCTTCACACCTAAGATAAAACAAATCTTAATGGCAAAGTAAAATTTAGCAACGTTGACAGTACATATCATCACAACTATTTTGTACATCCAGGTGAATTATACCTTGTTTTTTTCAGGATTAATTGGGCTTTCATTTGGTGGTAAATGGTAATGGATAGCTCCTGATTTTTTTTTTTTTTTTTTTCAAAGGAAAACTGGCCCAAAATAGTAAAAAAATATATATATTTTTTTAAATTTAGCTGTGTGTTTCTTGTTACTACCATAACCTAACACCAAAGAACAACCCAAAATAAATTCTCCAGCTCCTGACAATCGCAGCAATACCACATATGTGCATGTTATTTGTTGTTTGTACCTGTTGTACAGCCCAGAAACAATAGTACACATTTTGTTTTTTTTTGTTTTCTTTTTTTAAACACTACCTAAAACACTAATACTAATTTTAAAAAATAGAAAGAAAAAAATGTTGACCATGACCTTTACTAACCCTGGCACTGACCTAGATCAAACCTTGTTCTTTATTTTATTTTTTAACCACTTCCAGTCCGGACACTTTTACCTACGTCCTGTCCAGGCCAATTTTCAGCGCTGTCACACTTTGAATGACAATTGCGCGGTCATGCAACACTGTACCCATATGAATTTTTTAGCATTTTTTTTGAGACAGATAAAAATTTATTTTGGTGGTATTTATTCACCACTGGGATTTTTATTTTTTTTTGCTATGTAAATTAAAAAGTCCAAACATTTTGAAAGTGTTTTTCTTATAAAAATTTTGCAAATAAATAGTATTTCATCATAAATCTTGGCCAAAATTTATTCCGTTTATATTTTTAGTAAAAAAAAAAACCTCAAATTAGTTTATAACCAAAAAGTATCATTTTTAAACATTTTTTTTAATTTTTTTATATTATTTTTTATTTATTATTATATTTTTTTTTTTACATACTGTCACCCTAGCAGTACATTGTCACCATGGTGACACTGTACCACGTGTGGGGGGTGATGATTTATTTATTTTTATTTTTTTTACACTGATTGCTTTTACACCCATAAAGGATGTAAAATCAATCATTTCTCCTCTCTAGCTGCATTCTTGCAGCCATTGAGAACTACTGAGTGAGCTGTGATTGGTCACAGCTTGTCACATGGTACATGGCTGTTGTGAATAGCCTTGTACCATGTGACCTCTGTGATCATTCACAGATTTCACACGTAGTAAGCAATGATGTCCGAAGTGACATCTTGCTTACTACTCTGCATGTGATCACTGATTGGCCAATCAGTGATCACATGATCGGAACCTCGTACAGAGGTCCCGTCCGACGATCAGTGTTCCACTGTGTTCGGAGGACACAGCAGGCACCGGATCGCGGTGCTGCATTCTCCAAGGGAGCACGCACAAGCAGGGTGCTGGGAGGCCGTTTATAAATGGCCACCCGACCCTGCACTGCCACCATCCGGCCGTTTATATGCACTGGACGGGAGGTGGTTAATATTCATTTATTTTTATTTTTCTCTGCACACGTTTTTGTTTTTTTCTTCTATCTGATAGGAGAGAGAGAGAGATCCAGAGAAAAAAGAAAACATTGGCGGTGGGCTTCACAGTGACTGATCACTGTGATAGCCAATCAGAGGCTATCACAGCAATCAGTTGACCTGGAATCGGGAGTCCTGGGTCCCGATCATTAATGTGGAACCTGGGGCTCTCACTGACAACCCTGTCTTTGTGCCCGGAACAAAGACAGATACACATATGCGGCGCCACAGAAAAAAGTCCAGTTCTGTGAGGCCGCCAGTCAGAGGCTATTACAGCAATCAGGTGACCCAGAATCGAGTTACACGTCCCGATTGTTCTTATGGGACCCGGGGCTCTCACTGACAGCTCCGTCTTTGTGCCCAGCACAAAGACCGATACGCAGATATGAGGCCCCACAGAAAAAACTCCAGTTCTGTGAGGCCGCATATTTGTGTGATGTCGGTGCCAAGGGTTTAAGCTAGCCATATGCTAGTAAAATGTTATTCACTTTTTTTTGCTTTAAGAACATTTGTGCGATGTTCGAATCAGTGGGGTCTAATCAATGTTCGTTTTCAACCACTGTGATGGAAAAGCTTGAAGGAGCAGCATGAAATTTGTTTCTCAAATTTTTGAGTGTATGTGGTTTTCATTCAGGAAAGTCTGTTCATTCCAAAATTGAATGGTAAAAGAGAACAACGTTTTGAAGTACTATCTCATAACATTTGTCAAGTCATCGAATGTACTAAGAAGTTTTGTATGAATGTTCATACGAACATTTGAAAACCTACTAGCGTATGGCCAGTCTTAGTCTTGACTTTACCAGCTTATTGATTTTATTATTCTTACTAGCATACAGTATATTTATCTAGTAAATTCTGTAATTCATTACTAGATTCATTATAGTTTGTAGATTCCATGTAAAAGTAAAACTACTGTATGAAAAATGTATAGGATTTGGATAATAGAGTTTGCCTTAGACCTGTGCATAAAGGCTGCTACTGTTTATTCAGGCCCTGGAATGTGACTACGTCAGTGCCCACCTGCATGAATGGATAGACCTGATCTTTGGATACAAGCAACAGGGACCAGCTGCTGTTGATGCTGTCAACGTCTTTCACCATCTTTTCTATGAGGGACAAGTGGACATCTACAACATTAATGACCCATTGAAAGAGACTGCTACTATAGGCTTTATCAACAATTTTGGGCAGATACCAAAGCAGGTAAATGTAGAGAAAAGAATGCAATCTTTCAGATTCTATTTTATATTATAAACATTTGGTATGTATAATCTGCAGCACAGTTCCTTACTATGGCAGTGCTGTTGTTGGACCTGTCTTCATAACTGTGAAATACTGAGCATACAATGCTCCTATACAGACATTTTGTATGCCTTTGCTGCTCATAATTATGTTTTTCATCTGTAGTCTGGTTGAGTGAATAAGTGTTTCCTAAGTATTTAGATGGATGTAATCCACCTCAATAAAATTATTGTGCAGCTTTGTAATTGGCAAGCTATATGTGAACTCAAAGTTGAATATTTGACACCAGACTTCTCAACAATGCACCCATTTCCTCTCTAACAGTTGTTTAAAAAGCCACATCCACCAAAACGTGTCAGAAGCAGGGTTAATGGAGACATGTCATCAGTATCCATGCCACTGGGATCTGCATGTGACAAGATATTTTTTCATCATTTGGACAACTTAAGACCTTCCCTGGCTCCAGTCAAAGGTATCCGCTTCATGCTATACTGTTAGGCCTTGTTTACATGGGCTGATGGTGGGATTGTGAAAATAGGTGGTTGAGTCACGGGTTTCCCACCCTTGATCACCCAGCTGCCCAGGTTAACATAGCCGCCAGCCAGTAGACATAGCCATTGTTGTAATGTGCAAAAATTATACTACAGGTATAACACAGTATGCAGTACCATCGCCAATCGTGTAATTTACATGGTTCCCATTGGTGCTGCAGGCCTTTAAGAATTAAAGTAGGCATCCAGGATGAAAAGTGTTCCACTGTGGTCACTTTTCAATGCAATGATGACCGCAAGTGTAAATGAACCCTTGGGGAGACCTTTTTTTTTTTTTTCTTCCTATGAAGCGAGACCTATCTTTAGATGGGGGCTGTTTTTTTTTACTTTTTTTTTTTTTTTGTTACACTAGGCAAATGCAATTACAGTTGTATTATATTTTTCCATGAATTTTATAATGTAATTTTTTTAGAAGCTACCTGCATAGTCTTTCCAGTGGTATGCCATCAACAGAAAATCTGTTTTTTTTTTAAATAAGGCACTGCAAGCGCAGTTTCAAATTTCAGGAAATAGGGGAAACGATCATGTTGCACTTTTAACATTCCAATTCTCATATTTAGACCTCTTACACAATGTATATATGTACCTGTTTGGCCACAATGCATTGCTTTAGTTCTGGTAAATGAGCCCACTTGTTGGTTAAAAAAAAAAAGACATCTGTACTGTAGTAACATACAGTAGATGAATGAACACTGATCACCTGCTGCCAGGTAATATTTTCCTGAACTTTTGTCTATTATCATTTTGTCAACTTAACCCAGAAACAAACATTTATTAGTACTGCATTTTTTTCACACCTTTTTTCTTTTATTTTAACATGGTAATCCTGTCATTAAAACACTTCCTGTCCCAAGGTGACAACCACACTGAGTAGTGTTTTCACTTTGGAACAGGGATTGTGTTTGGACTACATAACACCTCCCTCTCTTCTCTAAAACAGGGGACATGTTTTGTAGTCCACGGAGATAGCTGTAAGCCATACTAGCTGATAACAGTCCAGAGTAGGGGCGGACTGACCATTTGGGAACTCGGGCACTGCCCCTGGGCCCAGGGTCAGTAGGGGGCCCCATGAGATGTCCCTGGTAGCTTTCATAGGCGTTTTTGGGTGGTTTGAGTGTGGGTGAGGCCACAGGAGCCCCATGATCCCCTATTGCCTGGGGGCCCCATGAGTTGTCACTCTGCCCCTGGGCCAGAGGCAGAGAGTACAGGAAGTTAGCAGCTCATAAGAGTTCTGCCTGGATGAACAGATTTATTTTTTTTTTTGTACAGATAAGATAAAACATTTTCATTGGTATATTTAACAGAGGTTATTACTTGTTTATATACCCTTTAATGCCATTTCATTTTTCTTTTTTAAGAACTGAAGGAGCCTGTGGGTCAGATTGTTTGTACAGATAAAGGGATTCTGGCTGTGGAACAAAACAAGGTTCTAATTCCTCCAGCATGGAACAAGACTTTTGCATGGGGCTATGCAGACCTCAGCTGTAGGCTGGGAACCTATGATTCTGACAAGGTTTGTGATGCGCACTTTGACTTTTTGCATACTGATAATGGTTTACCTTTACAATTTATAATCAAGTATTTGCATAGATAAGGTAATAGAGGGATCACCTTTGTTAGATGATTTGTCCTAGTCATGGACTGCCCATTGTGTGGCAGAGATAACAACATTCCAGCTTATTTACAATATATATACTGTAGGATTGTATTCTGCCTTGAATGTGGTGTCATGATGTCATTGGTGCTCTCAAAATGGAAATCTTCCAATATTTTATTTTTACCAGGCTGTAATTTTAATTTGCATTGCAGGCAGTTGTTGTGTACGAATGCTTATCTGAGTGGGGCCAGATCTTGTGTGCCATTTGTCCAAACCCCAAACTAGTCATCACTGGAGGAACAAGTACAGTGATTTGTGTATGGGAAGTCGGCACCTCAAAGGAAAAAGCTAAAGCCCTTACTCTGAAACAGGTCAGTGGCATCAATTGTCATAGTGTGGAGAATACCATTTTGTGATATTGAATCTTGCTTTAAAGTGGAACTTTACCCATAGAAAGTTGATAAATACAGTGGGGATTTTGTAAGTTTGCCCACTTGAAATGAAGGGTCTATAATTTTTATCATAGGTGTATTTTAAATTATACAGAATACAGTGCATGCAGAAAGTATTCACAGTATTTACATTTTGTTATGTTACAGCCTTATTCCAAAAATGGATTAAATTAATTTTTTTCTCAACATTCTACAAATAATACCCCATAATGACAATGTGAAAATCCTTGCAATTTATTAAAAATAAAAAAACTGCATGCACATAAGTATTCCCAGCCTTTGCGCAATACTTTGTTGAAGCACCTTTAGCACCAATTACAGCCTCAAGTCGTTTTGAGTATGATGCTACAAGCTTGGCACACCTATTTTTGGGCAATTTCTCCCATTCTTCTTTGCAGTACCTCTCAAGCTCCATCAGGTTGGATGGGGAGCATCGGTGTACAGCCATTTTCAGATCTCTCCAGAGATGTTCAATTGGGTTCAAGTCTGGGCTCTGGCTGGGCCTCTCCAGGACATTCACAGAGTTGTCCCATAGCCACTCCTTTGTTATGTGGGCTGTGCGCTTATGGCCCTGTTGAAAGATGAACTGTCGCCCCAGTCTAAGGTCCAAAATGCTCTGGAACAGGTTTTCATCAAGGATGTCTCTGTACATTGCTGCATTCTACTTTCCTTCAATCCTAACTAGTCTTCCAGTTCCAGCCGCTGAAAAACATCCCCACATCATGATGCTGCCACCACCATGCTTCACTGTAGTGATGGTATTGGCCAGGTGGTGAGCGTTGCCTGGTTTCCTCCAGATGTGACGCTTGGCATTCAGGCCAAAGAGTTCAATCTTTTTTTCATCAGACCAGAGAGTTTTGTTTCTCATGGTCTGAGAGTGGCTTCCGTCCCAGGCGGGCTTCTATTTGCCTTTTACTGAGGAGTGACTTCCATCTGGCCACTTTACCATACATGCCTGATTGGTGGAGTGATGCAGAGATGGTTGTTCTTCTGGAAGATTCTTCTCTCTCCACAGAGAAATGCTGGAGCTCTTTCAGTGACCATCGGGTGCTTGGTTACCCCCCTGGCTAAGGCCCTTCTCCCTCGATTTTCTCATTTTGGCCAGGTGGCCCGCTCTAGTAAAATTCCTGGTGGTTCTAAACTTCTTCCATTTACGGATGATGGAGGCCACTGTGCTTATTGGGACCTTCAATGCTGCAGAAATTTTTCTGTACCGTTGCCCAGATCTGTGCCTTGATACAATCCTGTCTCAGAGGTCTACGGACAATTCCTTGAACTTCATGGCTTGGTTTGTGCTTTGACATGCACTGTTAACTGTGGGACCTTATATAGACAGTTTTATGCCTTTCCTAATCATGTCCAATCAACTGAATTTCCCACAGGTGGAAACATCTCAAGGATGATCAGTGGGAACATGATGCACCAGAGCTCAATTTTGAGTGTCATGGCAAAGGCTGTGAATACTTATGTACATGTTTGTTTTTTTTTTCGTTTTTTTATTTTTAATAAATTGCAAAGATTTCAAAACTAACTTCTTTCACGTCATTATGGAGTATTGTTTGTAGAGTGTTGAGGAAAAAAAATAATTTAATCCATTTTGGAATAAGGCTGTAACCTAACAAAATGTGGCAAAAGTTAAGCGCTGTGAATACTTTCTGGATGCACTGTATCAACCAAAAATCCAGAAACACATGATATAATGTTATAAATTGAGTTGCAGTTCAGTAAGTAAAATAAGTATTTGATCCCCAAGCAAAACATGACTTATAACTTGGTGCAGAAACTCTTGTTGGCAAGCACAGAGATGTTTCTTGTAGTTGGTTACCAGGTTTGCACACACTTCAGGAGGGATTTTGGTCCACCTTTCTTTACAGATCTTCTCTAAATCCTTGAGGTTTCTTGGCTATCACTTGGAAACTTGAAGTTTCATCTCCCTCCATACATTTTCTATAGGATTAAGGTCTGGAGACTGACTAGGCCACTCCATGACCTTAACTACTTGCTATCCTGAGGATTTACCCCCTTTGATGACCAGGCCTCTTTTTGCTTTTCGGCGCTGCACTATTTCAACTGGTAATTGTTCGGTCATGCAATGCTGTACCCAAACAAAATTTAGGTCCTTTTTTTCACACAAATAAAGCTTTCTTTCGGTGGTATTTGATCACCTGTGCGCTTTTTATTTTTTGATTCTGCAAACACTGCAATTTTGTGTGCAATGTATCAAGTGACAGTGACCTACTGACACTGCACTTGCTGGGGGAGAAGGGGGGGAAGCGTAGGGGCTAAACGCAGGTCCTGGCAGGTCCCGGGGCTGATCCCGCTAATGCTGTGTTTTTGGGGACGCTATACTAATGTGAACGCTGGTATAGTGCTGATCTGCTCAAAGATATTGATCCATTCAGACACTATGCTATCAATGGAGGTTTATTGTGTATGTGAGCGTGTTTCTGGCAATAAAGGGGTTAAATGTGATCACTGGTGTACTAATGGACAATCTGACGCTATCTGGGAGGGGCACTAGCTGACGCTAGTGCTATCTGAAGTTGCCAGCGATACTAATACAGTGATCAGCAAAAAATCTGTACACTGTACTAATGACACTGGTGATGGGGCAGTTAACTGGGTGGGGGGATCAAGAGGTTAAATGTGTCCTAGAGTGTTCTAACTAATTGTGTAGTGCTTGTACTCCCTTTTTTGTTGATTCTTCTCTCTCTGGGACTTAATGTGCCCAAAGAGAGAAGATTTCATCACTTCCTGTCCTGTGTAACTGTCAACACAGGACAGGATAGGACAGGGATCGATCATCTGACTTGGACCGGACATCACTGGCCTAAATCGGATGAGTGATCCCTCAGGGATCAAACCGGGGAACCCGCGGGTCGGCAGGGGCGCACAGGTGTTTCTGTGGGCTGTCCTTAAGCAGTTAATGTGCTACCTCTTGAGCCACTCGCAGTATGTTTTGCTTTATTGTCATGCTGGAAGACCCATCCACAACCTATCTCTTGTGTCCATAACATCTGTATTGTGTGGTTTTTTTTTTTCTGGATTTTTGGTTGATATTCTGTCTTTATCATTTATAATACACCAATGATAAAAATTATAGACCCTCCATTTCTTTGTAAGTGGGCAAACTTACAAAATCTGCAGGGGATCAAATATTTTCTCCACTGTATAATGTTCTTTAAGAAGGAACATATATTCCACGTTAATAATTATGCTACCAAAATTAGTGTTTTCTGTAAATTGCCTCCAGCATTGTTCCTGTTTCTTGTTGCTGGAGGCTGCCATTTTGCTGAAGCCCAGAGCCCCTGAGCAGCAGTAAATATTTAGGCTGTCAGCAGATTGGCCTCTACAAATTCGGCACAGTGCCTAAAAATAGAAAACATGTGCAGAGCAGGATGATACAGTGTATTACTGGATTTTAAACAGTATAGGCACTTATTTTTAATGTTTTACATAGCTATAAACTTCAAAGCCCGAACTGATCTAGAAGGACCTCATTTTCTGACTAAAGTTCCACTTTAGTTCCAAGGGTAACATTTACAAAATCCATGCCAGATGTTTTGAAAAATAGTTATTTTAGGTTATTCAGGCATACTCCAGGACAGTGTAGACCCTGTTTAACCTGGGTTTATTTAGTGAGACGCAAGATTGGTTGAAATGTTCAAATGTCCCTGGAGTATCAGGTCATTGATTAGATTATTGGAAAAAAAATAGTGTTTTTTTGTTTTCGTTTTCCACAATTTTTTTTGCAACAGACATATTGTAATGGATTTCAGTCAATCTGTGAACGTGGAATCACAATCTATTTATCTTATTTAAATTATAGTACCTATCTAATGATGAAAATTTGAGCACCTGTTTGCAGTGTGTGTTCTATTTCAAGCACATTTTTCTTTCATATTTTCCAGGCTTTGATTGGGCATACAGACACAGTGACATGTTTGACTGCCTCACTGGCCTATCACATAGTTGTAAGTGGATCACGTGATCGAACATGCATTATCTGGGACCTTAACAAGCTGTCATTTGTAACCCAGTTACGTGGACACAGAGCTCCAGTGTCAGCTCTTTGTATAAATGAGTTAACAGTAAGTATTGGCGCAAATGGATCGTATTGTTAACTGAAGTTTTATATGTAGTCACAATAAAAAGAACCACCATAGTGAAAAATATAGTATTCCGAAAACCTGTGTGTATTCAGATGTGTTTGATAGTATTGAGTATATCAGTGATGGTCAACTGGAAAATTCTAGAATGCCTTAGGTGCGGCCTCTGTTACCTCCAGAGGGCTGCACAATAGCAGCAGATTTTGACACCTCCGTGCCCAAAAATTTTGGGCATGCTGTATTTTTTGGATTGGTGTCCGTGAATGCAATATTAAACCCCAACAATGGTTGGTGTCAGTGGATGTAATGATAACCCCCAGCATTGTTGTCAGTTGATGCATTAATATCCCCCAGTATTGGTGTCAGCAGATGCAATAATAACCCCAGCATTTATGTTAGGACTGTTAAGTTTGGTAATCACTCTTCCCCGCCCCCAAGCAATAGTGGTCAGTGGCAGTGAAATTTTACCCCCCACCCTTCAGAATTTGTGGTCTATGGCAATAAAATTACCCCACACCTGGACTGGTACAGTGAAATCGAATTTCTGGTACAGTGAAATCAAATTTCCCCCACCCTACCCCTATGTTGGTGGTGATAGCAGTTACCCCTAGTGAGGTATAGCTCACTTTGTGTGGGGAGAAAGACTGCTCAAAAACTATTAGAATCAGCCATGACATCTCCTTAGAGATCTCTTAATCTCAAATTTGACTGCAGAAGTGGGCATACCCTTTAAAGTTGAACTATTCTGAAATGTTAACATCCTCACTGGGGTGTATAAATAATAGGTAGCAGAGAGGCTAATACAGAATACTTTATATACCTATATTGCAGACAGTGCAGCTTCCTCCAGTGCTGGTCACATAGCCAAAAGCATAGAAATTTGATCAGGTGATATGTGCTTAAGTGGAGACCAGAGTTCATATTCACTGATATTAAGGGACAACAACGTTTCACGATTTGTGTACAGTATCATGTTAACTTCAGTAAAGTCTGATAAAAATACATTTTTTTTAATCATTTTTTGTGTTCATATACATTTTGCAAAGTCTTGTGCTGAATTTAAATTCCCTTGTATTTTCAGGGTGACATTGTGTCTTGTGCTGGCACATATATACACGTATGGAGTATAAATGGCAATCCCATTGTCAGTGTGAACACCTTCACTGGAAGAAGCCAACAGATACTGTGCTGCTGTGTGTCTGAAATGAATGAGTGGGACACCCAGAATGTCATTGTCACAGGACATTCAGATGGAGTGGTTCGTGTAAGTACATGCTGACCCTATCACTTAAATTCCAACTTGCAAGTCTGACCGTTTGAGGACCGCCAGGCTTCCTGCACTTCCAAAAATCTGGCCATACCAAGATGGATGTGCTCTCTTGCTTGCTATAGTCAGTTTGAAATAGGAATGCAGGTAGACTCGCAGGAACTCCAGGGATTTCAGAGAAAGGAAACAATACAAAGAGAACAGGATACTTTTTCATACAAGAACATGGTACAGCAGGCACATTTTTATTTTATTTATTACAGTTACTTGTATAGCGCCGTCAATTTACACTGCGCTTTACGTATATTGTATATTCACATCAGTTCCTGCCCTCAAAGAACTTACAATCAAAGGTCCTTAATGCACATTCATACAGTGCTTTCATAAAGTATTCAGACCCCCTTCACTATTTTTAAATTTGGTTATTATTATTAATATTATACAGTATTTATATAGCTCCAAAAGGTTTGCGCAGTACATTATAGTGGGGGAGAGTACATGAGACAATGCAGTAACAAAACAATACACGAGGGGTTCGAGGGCCCTGCTCTTTTGAGCTTACAATCTAGGAGATATTGCAGCCTGATACTACAGTTGTTTATATTCATTTTTTGGCATTATTCTACACTCAGTACCCCATAATGACAAAGTGAAAACAGAGTTTTAGAAATGTTTGCAAATGTAGGAAAAAGGAAAAACTGATATCACATTGGCATATGTATTCAGACCTTTTGCAACAACACTGGAAATTTAGCTCAGGTGCCTCCTATTTCTCTTGATTGTTACCGAGATGTTTCTACACCTTGATTGGGGTCGACCTGTGGTAAATTGCATTGATTAGAGATGATTTGGAAAGCCACACACCTCTCTATAAAAGGCCTCACAGCTGACATTGCATACTGTATCAGAGCAAAAGCCATGAGGTCAAAGGGACTGCCTGCAAAACTTAGAGACAGGATTATTGCAAGGCACAGATCTGGGGATGGCTACAAAAAAATTTCTGCTGCACTGAAGGTTCCCAAGAGCACAGCGATCTCCATAATTCTCAAATGGGAAATGTTTGGCACAACCATGACTCTTCCAAGAGCTGGTTGTCCAACCAAACTGAGCAGTCGGAGAAGGGTCTTGGTAAAAGAGGTGACCAAGAACCTGATGATCACTCTGACTGAACTCCAGAGATCCTGTGTGGAGATGGGAAAAAGTTCCATAAGGACAACCATCACTGCAGCCCTGAAAAACGATCTGGGCTTTGTGGGAGAGTGGCTACATGAAGCCTATCCCCAATGTAAAACACATGAAAGCCCACTTGGAGTTTGCAAAAGCAGAGATGTATAAAAATCCTTAGCAGGTGAGCCAGCTATAAATTTCCTGCTATTAACATGAGATTTTTATAAACTGTCTGCCCTAGTATCTGATTGACATAGGATACTGCACATAATATCTCTTTTTATATTGTTACTGTGTAAATACAGTATATTGCTTAAATTATATTTATTCTTGAACTTGACAGGATATTCGTTTGGATTGGAAAGCTTCTGTGGGTGTTTTGATTTTTGCAAAATGACAAATGCCAGCTGACTCTGTTCCCATTAGGGAATCATTATCATGAGCCCCTAGGAAGCTTTGTTCAATGTTTCACTCAAGTTAAAGGATAAGTTCACCTTTTAACAAAAAATAATAAATGCACATTTTTTTGCAGATAAAAAAAAATGTGCATTTATTATTTTTTGTTTCTGGAGCCTCTAAAGCATTGCACCAGCGGTCAGCAGATTGCTGGTGCCATGCAGGTCTCTCCCTGACCTGTCAGCATATCTGCTTGCTCATACGTCTTGTACGGGCAAGCGGATACTTACTGACAGGAAGGCTCAATGAGCCACCGTGGTAGTTCATTGAAAACTACAAGCCGACAGCCACAAAGGCTGTCGGAACTTGTAGTTTTCCCATTCACAGAATACTGTGTATGAGTGACATGACCGGTGGGTGGAGCCCCACACAGTCGCATTTTTTTTAATTGTGACAGCTAGGGGGGCGAAAAAGGTTCCTCAGTAGCTGTCGCAACTGGGATTGGGGGGGAAGGGGTAGGGGCCTAGGGTGCAAAATAGTCTAGCACCGACCCTGCATGTAACATGTTACGAAAGGTGAACCTATCCTTTAAGTTGTCCATTAGTAAAGCCTTTGTGCAGAAGGTTACTTCACTGGCCACTCAGAACTCCAGAACAACACAGTCCTCTTAGAAATTTGTTGTATAATTAAATCCTTTTTTAAAAAAAAATACCTGTTAATTATAAATAGTTAATTCCTGATCTTGCTACACTTTGCTTATAGTTTTGGAGGATGGAGTTTTTACAAGTGCCAGAGACGCCAGCTCCGGAACCTGCAGATGCCATGGAGTTGCCAGATGAGTGCTCAGAGGCACATTTAGGTATTTCTTCCTTGTATTTTTCTAGGAAGCAGTCTTTCATTTTTAGCCTGCAGATGACAGAGATTGATCACCATTGTTTGCTTACAGGACCCGAAGCTCAGGATGATGACAGCAGTGACTCTGATGTAGAAGATCAAAGCTCCAGTCAGGACACTGCATCAAAGGACAGCCAAGCTCAGCCTAGCAATGTTGTGCATCGAGCAAGGGCATCGTCTGCCAGGGCTGGCTTGGCAGCATGGTCTGGGGATAGTGGATCCGATGACTCCAGGCGCTGGTCGGATCAGTTGAGTCTGGATGAAAAAGATGGCTTTATAGTGGTGAACTATTCTGAAGGCCATTCAAAACAGTTCCTACAAGCTCAGAGCAGTGCCCAGACAAGCCAGCAGGAGGTCCGACACTATAACAAACTGAAAACAGGTAGGCAGTGTTTCTCTTTACTTACAGCAAACTCTCCAGCAAGCACTGTTTGAGAAGCAAACATCTCTATCCATCCCTTGCAGCCTTTAAAATATTTCATCAGTAACATCATTGCTAAGTTTTTAATATCAGTAGATCATTATTATACCCTGATCATTATGGATGGATTAAATGTAATGTACAGATCTTGTAAGCTAGTTGCCTGTATTCAGCTGTGTCCTGTGTAACAAAGTTCCTTTTTTTCTCTTTGCTGCAGGATACAGATGGGAACGACAGTTGGTCTTTCGAAGCAAACTTACTATGCACACAGCATTTGACCGGAAAGACAATGCACATCCTGCAGAGATAACTGCACTGGGAATATCCAAGTGAGTTAAGATGAATATTGTAAATCATGCATGGGCATGCAGATAGTATTTTGTAAGGGCTAATAACACATAAAAAGTGTAAAATAAGTGCTTTCTGGGAGAAACTTGCAATCAATGTGACCATTTTTAGCATCACTTGTGTCAGTGATGGGATCTGTAATCTTTTCCTCCCATAAGTGCCACATCCAAACACCCCATGAGTCAAAGAGAAGGTCACAGATGAAAATATATGGTGTATATGTCATTGGAGGATGAACAAACATTTCTTAACCGGTAATTTCTAAATACTGCCATTTTAAAATCAAAGGTCCTTTCAAGTAGATTTAGCACCTTGTTTTAAATAATTGCACTTTAATCTAAAGTGGCTAGTAACTGCTGTGTAAAAGAAACTGAGTTAAATACACAGATGAAATAAATGTGATAATAGTTTTACCTGTCAAAAGGATTTGTACACTCACTGGCCACTTTGTTAGGTACACCTTGCTAGTGCCAAGAAGATCTCCCCCACATGAACTGTTGATCCATGCTTTCATGTTGATTACACCAGACTCTGACTCTACCATCTGAATGTCACAGCAACCAATCTGCCCAATCTCCTCTGACATCAACAGGGAATTTTCATCCACACAACTGCTGCTCACTGGATATTTTCTCTTTTTTGGACCATTCTCTGTAAACCCTAGAGATGGTTGTGTGTGAAAATCCCAGTGGATCAGCAGTTTAAATACTGAGACCAGCCTGCCTGGCACCAACAACCATGCCACATTCAAATTCTCTTAAGTCTCCTATCTTCCCCATTCTGATGCTCGGTTTGAATTTCAGCAAGTTGTCTTCACCACGTCTAAATGCAGTAAATTTGCAGCCACGTAAGTGGCTGATTAGCAATTTGTGTCACCAAGCAATTGAACATGTGTACCTAATTAAAGTTGCTTGTGAGTTTGTTAGTTTAGACCCTGAGATGTACACAGCTGTTACACTGTACTGCCTGGCAGGCAAGGGGAGTTGACCTTTCTTTGCTGCATTTTCACTTTCACTTACAGATCTTTTCCCCACTCCCAACCTGTGAGTAAACATTAAAAGGAGAAGCAGCTAATTGATAACATCTGTCTGTCACTCTGCCCTCCTGTCTTATCAGCACTCTGCAACATACTTGATAGGCTCCTTGTGCAGCTTCTCCCTCTCCTCTCTGAGCACTGCTGTACAGGGACAGCAAAAGACTAGTACCAAATCAAATTCAGGGACTTGTAGTAAAAAATGCATTTGTCGATATTTTAATTATAGAGTTGTGTTAAATTGTGCCTTATATCTGCATGCAGTTCACCCAGTTGATAGTGTTGTGAGACTTGCCTGTAAACAGCTGAAACAGATTACTTTGCAGAATATCTGCCAGATTCTTTTTTCTGTATAAGCTGATGAATCCCCAAGTGTAAACTGCAATGAAAGGCTAGGACGGGTGTGGTCTGAATGTTATCAGCTCATAGTCATGTGCTATTTTTCAAAGCTGAAAGCAATTGCCAAAGAGCTATTCAACACCTTTTGTGGTTTTGTTTCTCTTCTCTTCTCCAGTTGTCTGTGCTCCAAATAAATGAAAAGATTTACCCCTTACAGAGCTGCATTAGAGTAAAAGCCAGCTAACTAATAGTGTGACTTCTAATCATTTGTCCTGTGTGCATTTCTATCATTCTTAGGTTATGTATGTGCTATTATTTATTTAAAATAGTTTTTTCCACTTGTTCCACACAGTCATCTCACTAGTATCTTCTATTTGTCACTGCCACTGTTTCATGCACAGTGGCACCCATTCTATAGCTTTGTAGCGTTGCTCATCCATCCATCCATTTATTTAAAGGCGAGCAGTGCAGTACATCACCAGGGAAGGATTTTTATTTATTTTTTTATATATATGTGTAACTTTCCATTTATTTATTTTTCACTATGCACACTTATGGTTCATATGATTTTATGATTGTCATTAGTTTCAATGGTTTTATTTGTACGCGTATGTGTGTATATATATATATATATATATATATATATGTGTGTGTGTATGTATATATGTATGTGTATATATATGTGTGTATATATTTTTATAGACCTTTCGTGTTTACTTACACTATGTCGATTGCCCCTGTGACTCCTCCACCTGCACAGGGGAGTGTCCAGGATGGCCCATGTGACCTTTGGTTTAACTAGTAGTGAGCATATAAAAGAGGGAGCAGACATTTGGTCAGTTGGCTCTGAGGAAGAGGCAAGTCCTCGAAACGCGTCAGCCTTTTGGATGTCTAAACTCCCTATTGCGGACTGTTACTCAGCGCGGTGTTGACCCAGCTGTTCTTTTATGATGTGCCTTGACTATATTGTCGTTTGTGAGTACAACACCTACTTTATTTTTTATTAAACATTTTTTATGGTAATGCTCTAGGCCTGTGCGCCCTCTCTTTGTTCTTTCCCCATTCAGTATATTTGGATTCCCCCGGTCCATTTGAGGGCAGCAAGGTGTGCATGTTCCAGGACATTCCTTATGTGGTTGTAGCCTGCATCGAGTCCATCCCCAAGCGCAGGAGCATTTGTGTTCGATGGTTCTTTGCACCCATTCTATAGCAAGCTCCCTCTTATCTGGACTTGATCCAACCCCCCCCCCCCCCCCATTTTTTTAATAAGAAAATTGCTTGTAGTTAGGGGTAGGTGTGCAACCAGCTGGTGATTTTGATTAGCGTTCTTTAATTCTTTAGTCCATTGCTTTTTGTCTACAGGGATCACAGCAGGATTTTGGTTGGTGACGGCAGAGGACGGGTGTTCAGCTGGTCTGTAAGTGACCAACCAGGGCGATCTGCTGCTGACCACTGGGTGAAGGATGAAGGAATGGACAGCTGTTCAGGATGTGCTGTGAGGTTTTCCTTAACAGAGAGGAGACATCACTGTAGAAACTGTGGCCAGCTTTTTTGCCAAAAGTAAGTAGTATTTCTTCTAGCTGTGTGTTAGCAAAATACCTTTCTTTGCTGATTTTCTGAAAAATGTCTCATGCCTGAGGATTCAGCCACTTGCATATTCTATGTATCACTATGTAAAATGTTTTTCATACTTCCTGGACCCCAGCCAACCATGGCAGTGGTAAATTGTTATCACAGATTTCCCACAAAGCTATACCTGAATGCACTTTGTGTATACCCAGTGAAGAATGACGAACCTGTATCTGGTACTCTGCCTAGACCCCTACAGTGGGGGTTGTCTCTAGCAATCTCCTGTAAGTTACATAGTTAGTCTGGCCGAAAAAAAACAAAATTCCATCCAGTTCAACCAAAAAAAAAAAAAAAAAAGTTATAATCCTACACCCACAGTTGATCCAGAGGAAGGCAAAAAAAAAAACCAGCAAAGCATGATCCAATTTCCTCCTGCAGGGAAAAAATTCCTTCCTGATCCCCCAAGAGGCAATCAGATATTCCCTGGATCAACTTTACCTATAAATGTTAGTATCCAGTTATATTCTGTGTATCTTAGAAAGAATCCAGGCCTTTTTTTTTTTTTTTTTTTTTTTTTTTAAAGCAATCCACGGAGCTGGCCAGAACCAACTCTTGAGGGAGTCTATTCCACATTTTCACAGCTCTCATTGTGAAGAAACCTTTCCGTGTTTGGAGATTAAATTTCTTTTCCTCCAGATGTAAAGAGTGCCCCCTTGTCCTCTGTGATGACCTCAGGGTGAATAACTCTACACCAAGTTCACTATATGAACCACTGATGTATTTATACATGTTGATCATATCCCCCTTTAATCTCCTCTTCTCAAGAGAGAATAAATTCAGTTCCTCTAATCTTTCCTCATAGCTGATCTCCTCCATGCCTCTTATCAGTTTGGTTGCCCTTCTCTGCACTCTCCAGTTCCCCAATGTTCTTTTTGTGAATTGGTGCCCAAAACTGAACTGCGTATTCCACATGAGGTCCTACTCATGATTTGTACAGGTGTAATATGATATCTATCTCTCTGGAGTCTTTACCTCTTTTAATACAAGTAAGTTTGCAACAGTCTCTACCTTGAAAGTCTTCTGCATCATGAAACTCCCTCTGACACACAAAATCTCTTCTAATGTGGTAGCTATTAAAGGATTAGTTCACCTTTGTAAATAAATAAATGCACATCTTTTTGCAGGTAAAAAAAATGTGTGTGTGTGTGTATATGTGCAGGAGCCTGAAAAGCATTGCACCTGCAAAAAGCAGATCGGGGGTGCAATGCGAAGCTCCTGCGGACTGTCGGTGTCAGTTGTCTGCTCATGCCTCATACGGGCAGGAAGTTACACAATGATAGGAAGCATCAATGAACTACCTGGAATGCTCATGAGCACCCTGGTAGTTTAAGAACTACAAGCTGACAGGCGCAAAGGCTGTCTGTACGTGTAGTCCCATTCACAGAACTCCGTAAATGAATGACGCAGCTGGGTGGACAAAGCCCTGTACAGCAGTGTTTTTTTTAAATTGTGACAGAGAGTGTGGGGAGAAGATCCCTGGTTTGTTGTCACAACGGAGGATCTGGGAAGGGGGGGGGGTGCAGGGGGTCTGCTACAACAGTAATATTTTACACCCTGAATACGGATGTAACATGTTACAAAAAGTTAACTTATCCTTTTACAGTGGTTTTTGGAAAGAAATGAGAGTGAAAACTCTCTGGTCTCTGCTTTACTATGTGAACAAAGCATAGGTACATAGTGTACCAGGCAAATGGCTCAAATTGTAAACCCAATTGATGGAGTAGTTTTATGCACATTAAATCCAGAGCATTGAGCTGTCCAGCTCATCTCTATGCCCACCATAGGAAGCCACTTCCTATGGGGGTGCACATGCAGGCTCACTCTCAAGTTGGGCTGTTTGCATCCATAGACACACAGCCTGCCTTAGCCCCACCCCCGCTCTCTGCTTACAGGATTTGACTGACAGCAGCAAGAGCCAATGGCTCCTGCTGATCTCAGCCAAACGTTTGGGAACAGTACCTGCAGTAAGGCGCAGAGCTGAATCGATACAGGACTCGGGTAAGTATTTAGGGAGGTGCGATGGAGGAACAGAAACTGGAAGGTTTTTTACCTTAAAACATAGAAAGCATTAAGATTAAAAACCTTTTTGACTTTATAACCACTTTAACTTATGTTGCACATTTGGTTATTTTTAACCGCTAATGTAACCTGCCCAATGAACTACCACAAACAATTGCTAATAAAAATAAAATGTTATCCCTTTTATAGGTGCAGCAGGTTCCAATCTGAGATCAAGCGCCTGAAGATTTCTTCACCAGTGCGAGTGTGTCAGAACTGTTATTATAATTTACAGCATGAACGGGGCTCTGAGGAGTCATCAAGGAACTAGGACACCTTTGGCCATCTTGATTACCACATGGAGCCCTTCCTTGTGCTATCATCAATATTATGAAATTAAACTTTGAACATTTAAAAAAAAAAAAAAGTTTACATGCAACCTTGAATCATGTTTAAACACTGCAAGTAAAAAGGGATCACTCGGCTCACATACAAATTGTATTTTAAGTCACTGAAGACTAGACTCCTAAGGACAATGGTGAGCTTTCAGACATCTATAAATATATATATAGTTCTGCTGCTATGTCTGCTGGCTGAAGAAAGCACCCAACCAACAGTTCCTATCATTTCTTGTGTTTGTTTCATTGAGCCACCCATCCTCTCAAGTAATCTCTTAGATAGCTTTCTTTGGACAAATAAGCCACTTACGAAGGAAAGAAAAAGACTTGCAGTCATGTACAGATTAATGTAAATAAAATATTGGCCTTTTTATTGAAATTGCAAAATTGCCTGTTACATGGGACTAAAATTGATAAACACAAGAAATATATCATTGATGTACCTTTGTCTGTACCCTTGTTTTATTCAACTTCCTTAAACATGTACATGTTTCCAAGCTTTTCTATATGCCCCACACCTGCAGCCCAGCCTGGTGTCGAGCATTATGTGTAATTTTACTAAAGTCTTGGTACCAATACATAACTAGCCTGCACTGTATCTGGCAAAGAAACAGCGTAAAGTTAGATTCAGCTTTAGTAAAACTCTCAGTACATCCGTATGGTTACGCAAGCTCAGACTGTGCATGTATTTGGTTTTGGGGCTGTGCACTGAAAGAGATAATACACCCTCACGTGTTTTTACCTGTATATGTATAATCCCTGTGAAACATAGGGACCATGAATTTACCAGTATTGTAAGTTCCCTTTTCCACAGGACACACAGCCCAGCGCCAACGCATTCAAATCTTGTTTGCATGAAAAAAAATTATTAGGATTTAAATGCTTTGAATGAACACGCAGTGCAAAGTATGAATTTGTCCACAAGAAACAGTGCAGTGCTGTTGTGACTCAGACTAGTGTTGTTTTTTTTTTTTTTTTTGTGTTCAATAAATTTTTTTCTTCAGCAAAAGCCATATTTCATTTGAGTGGCTGCTGAGGGTTTTTCCGTAATTTGTCCCATGGATGCAAAATCTGCCCTTTGCCCCCCCCCCCCCATAGTGCGGCTTTGGACCACAAAAATGTTACTACTGCTTTTCTTTCGCTAATACAGCTTATTTTAAGATCAAGCGTGTGTCACACAACATAAGCCATTCTCGAACAGAGTAGTTCAATGTATTGTGTACAATTTTAAATTAAACTGGATTGTGGCAAAACGTTGCTGTATTTAACACTTTTAAAAGGGCTTTATTTAACTCTTATGAAATTAAAATAAAGAAGCTTCAATACACCAAAAAAGCAATATATTGGGAATTAATATTACTAGCTTTGTATTTTAGCCATTATTTATTATTTTTTGTTAACACTGACATTTTAAATGTAAAGAACAATTTTTTAACAAAATTAAGGTCACCATTTCACTCATTTAAATTCCACATTTATTTAAGAGAGGGGCAAGTGGGAAAGCTTTCAGGATTTTACAAGGAAGATCTCCCTTTGGGAGAACAAATGCCATGAGCGATCACCAGTGGGTGACAGAGCACATATATGAATGTTGGCCTTCGACTACAGGAAAGATTTGGCAGAAACTCTGCAGCATATATTTTCCACACCTCTGTTCTGCAGGACAGGTCTTACAAGTTGTGTCACTAGCTTTCAGATTATTAGGCGGGGGGGTCATTTCCTACTGTCTCTGGAATGCTTATAACTTGGAAATGTTATTCACTTTCCCAATAAGTGCAGGAATTCCTTGTTGTGCTGTCAGATTATGAGGCACAAAAATAAGGGCGGGGAACAAAACTGGGCAGGATATGGCCCTTTTTTATGTACAGAAAATGAAACATATGCATGATTCCCTTTTTTTTAAAGGACACAAGTCCTGCTTTTTACACCCCTATGACTTGGCAAAGGTTGGTGTTACTTGCCTAAATTTGGGCAGATTGTGTGGGGCTTATTATTGGAGTCTGGGATCTATATGTACTGTATGTGCTGACCATCTCAAGGCAGTTTGCACCAGGACATTTGAGCAGCCTCTTGTCTGTTATGAATTTCATTGCCACTTTGTTCTGCCTTGCAGCTCGTCACAAGCACCCATGTACTTTCCAGTGTACCTGTAAGATGTACTCTAGTTGTATCGTCATGCTTACCAATAGAGCAGGCTTTGTATGAGAGGTCCAACTAGCAGAACACTACCAATAAATTATTTTGCACCTTTATGTAAAATAGCAGTAGCAGCCAAATTTTATTTTTGTTCTGTATTATTTTGCAATTCATTTTATTTCAGTAACATAAAAAAAACTGTGTATAAAATATTTATGCAGTCAAAAGAAGCAAAAAAAAGTTTTTAGAAAGTATTTTCATTTCAGCAAGTTTTGTTACTTGTTGCATGAGTAATTAACAGAGCTGACTTTTTGTGTCAGTGCGATGTATATTTTTTTTTGTCATGTTATTAATTTGTACTCCCATAAACACAGCCATTGATTTACATGGCAGCAGAAGTTTGATAATAACTGGCTGAGGCTGGAGTGTGGAATTTTGTACTGTACTACAGTATGTTTTTTTGGTGGTTAAATGTTCACGGCCTGGAAGAAAATCTTATCTAGCGTGCAATCTGTAATATCTGAATGTTCATTGTATATTTGTCTCCAATGCAAAAAGTAGAGTAACACAATTACAATACATGACTAAATGCAATAGGTCAGGTACTTAAGTTAATTCTTTTTCATTACAAATAAAATACCTGCTATTTACCACCAACAAAGAGGCTGTTTTCTATTTTTTTTTAGAAATTATGGATTTTAGAAACTGTGTATGGAGTCTGAAGTGTGTGGTTGTGAACATTGCGCATTTTCCTGTTGTGTTGTCCTTTTCATAGCTTCAAACAATTGCAGAGCCACACACTGCACTCTCAACAAATCATCAAAGCTTTATTGCGCAAGCAGCAAACACACTCCAGTCATGTCCTTCACTGATGCGTTTCATCCTCTGCTGGGTCATAGTCATAGAGTAGGAGAAATGGAGAGGATCAAAGGATCATTTATACACCTGTCAACCCTCTCTAATGAAACACTTGAAAAGGCACATACATATTTTAATTACTTGTTAAAATGTTACCAAATCACCCATTTTTTTTTTTTTCCTCAAAATTGTCCCTATATATAAACTATCACCAGGCAATATGACCCAAAACTCCTATACCCGATAAGAACAATCACTGCAATTTAACTAAAATAATTTGGTTTTCCCAACTACTATACAAATGACATGCTGGATACTGAAATATTGATTCAATATCATTGACACTGTATCATGTTTTGTGTGCAAATGTGGTCAGGCTAGATTCAAACAGAGTACCCTCTAATGACCTCTTGATGAGGGAGGATTGTCATCCTCTAATATGTGGTTTTATTACTTGGCAGTCCAAGTACGATATTTAAGTGGTTTGGCTGAAGAGGTCCATAGCGTTCCTACACATAGAGACAAAGAAAGTCTTTGGCTTTTTCCTTGGAAGTGGATCATTTTCTCATTTTGCAATCCCTCCCTACCCTAGCGTTGATACAATAAATATGGTACATAAGTTGCAACACTGTACCTAATTCTACAGCTCTACCCTCCTCTGCTTCCAAGAGGCTTACACGACTATTCATTTTACATAGGGCCCAAAGGACTCCTCAGTGGATATACCAATGCAGTCACAGGGAATCCCCATCGTTCCACAGATGTAATAGAGGTGTGGGTGACTTCCTGCCAATGCTATGGTGCTGCCCCAAACTGTTGATAAGATCGGTAATGTCCTGCTAGAACTTAAATAAAGTCTTTAGTGTGCACATTCAGAATATCCCCTTAACCTGCTATTTGGGATACTTGGAGGCACCAGAAAATAATAAATTAATAATGTTAAGGATTCAATGCCAGAACATTTTTAGCTAAAATATTGGTTATTGTCCTTACTGTTCAAACTTGGGTTAAAGAAGTAAACGCCTAGCTTAGATTAGAAAAGTTAATTTACCAACAACTTGACTGCTACACCATTCTAGGCATTCATTTCACCTTCACTGGTTCCTAGAGTTCTGTCTTCTCAGTGGCAGTGTAGACACAGGTTGGATATTTTCTGTCATTGTAGTAGTCATGCCCTCGCTGGCAAGTGCCTGTGCAGATCCTACTTTATAGATGATGCAGGGGATAGATACAATAATCAGATTGTAGTATCTCTAATTAAGCAAGTAGTTCACTTAGAGCTGGGAGTGCTGTGCTGACAATACAGCAAAATCCAATACAAGCAGGCTCAGCCTCTCCTAGGGAAGCAAAAAAGACTTTCATTATGCATGGGACTCACATTAAGTTCAGGGTATTCCATGGGCTTTGATTTTGCCCTGGTATCCCTTTTTATTCAGACTGCTAAATAGGCTTTGCAGTGGGATCAATCAATTCTCCTTTCAAGCAGAGGAAGTATTACAAAGGGCTGTAGAAAGAACATAGAACCTTTCCACTCTTCAAGGAAATTAAATATATGGGGAATTGCGCAAAGTAGCATTGAAAAGTTGTATACTTTTTAAAAGGAGGAAATCAGGGTCTTTGACAAACCTCTACTGATGGACGCAGCCTTGATGAGGCTAGCAAGACACCTTGGAGGATTAGCTGTATTACAAAGATGCATTAGAACATGAGTATTGATTTGGATCTCAAAAAAAAACTATATGGAAACCTGCATTTGCACTTACATCTGTGGCCAAGGCCATGAAAGTGTGGACACAGAAGGTACAGGAGGCTACAAATGAAGGCAACAAGGAAGACCTGCTTGTAAAAAGTGTGCAAATGTATATAGATAGTCATAGAATTACCTGAGAACATTTATCATGCTATTTTCAATAACAATTGAAGTTACATAACTGGTGAACTTTCACAATCTTATAGGACAATTAGCATGAACACTGACTTCACTGTTATCTGTTCTTCTAAATTACTTGTGATGAAAAACAAAACAAAAAAAGCAGTCCAGACAGCTGCAGTAAAAGACAACCATGGGTGATGTGGGTTCACCTTTGCAGGCACACTTCCAGTAATGATGCCAAAAAAAAATGTCTGATAATTTTCTCCAACTTTCTCCTAAAGAAGCATGTTGTAGCCACTATGGAACTCTTTTCCCAGGCACTTTGTCCTACTTGCCTTAGTAAAAGTTTTCATGTGCGTTCGGCAATCCTACCTCTCCCTCTCTCAGCATAGTACTGTCCCTATCTAACATTGCCCAGGGAAGGCTCTTCTTTGTATGAAACAGTTCCCTTTCATAGGGCTTCTCCCACTCACTAGAATATTATATGCAAATAGTGCACAAGCTCCAATAGAATGGCAATGGGGTCCACAGCTGCAGATACTTCCTTTCTACAGTGTGACTTCTGCTCGGATCCAGTGCCTTAAATAGAACAACACTAGTGGTCATATGAGTAGCAATCAAAGTAGCGCAAACAGCAACAGGATCAATGCTTTCACTTTCTGCCTAAGAGACCCAACATCCAAACAAGGATGGCGCAAAGTTTTCTTTGAGTGGCAGTCCCTTTTTTGGCAATATGTTGAATGCAGCCATAGACAAATCAGGATTCCTTCCACAGAACAGGAGACCATTCAGGCGGAGAAAGTTCCAGCCTAAAAAATAGAATCAGAACCATGCCAGAGAAGCTCATATACACAGGCTGTGCAGAGATTTACCGAACAAATTGGAAAAGGAATCGGCCTTCCTATCACAAGAGCACAAAATCCTCTACCTCTGGAGAGCAGGAGACCAGAAATTCATTTTGATGGTACAACCCTCAAATTGGTCAGGTGGGGGCTCATTTACACCTCTTCTGGCAAGTTTTGGCAGATAGCATGAAAGATCCATGGCTCCTAAGGAAAGCTTTCCAGGGCATGCTGGGATTATCAGCCCTCTAGTCCTACTGCTCATAGATAGGAAGATTCAATCTTGTACTGTCAAAACAGGAATCTCTTAAGTATGTAACCAACTTGTTGGCCCAGAGCACTGCTGTGCCAGTACCAGTTCTAAAAAGATTTATAGGCATGTATTCACAGCTCTTCACAGGAGACTGGAGGTCATTGGTTAATTTAAAGGCACTGAACAGACACATACACATCCAGCACTATAAAATGGAGTCTCTCCATTCCAGCGGTCCAAACAAAGCTTATTTCCCTTTATTTGGAAGATGTATATCTACATGCCTTTGTAGACCATTCCTTTTAGAACTATCTTCAGTCTAAATCACCAGGGTCTGAAATTATTAGGCAGACTTACTCTCTTGATCTCCGGAGTGGTCATTAAACCAAGTGACATTGTAGTGGTTCCTAGGGACTGGGACTTATTTTACAAGTAAACCTATTCTTCCCCCAAAAAAACAACCTAAGCTCTTTCATCTCCTGGAACATGTCACCAGATTATACAAGCCGATCTCCTGATTTGCTTATGGTATGCTTTTCTACCTGTTCCCATTGTATTTAAATTCCTCAAGACACTGTTAAGAGAGAGAGTGCATTATTCCATTTTGGTCCAGGAGGCCCTGGTTCCCTCTCTGATTTCAGCTGAGCATAAAGGGATATGGTTTCTCTTTCTCTCTAAGCAGATTTCCTGCTACAAGGCATGGGCCACCATCTATGCCGTCCAGGTTACACCTGACAGTCTGAGTCCTTTGAGAGAAAGGCTGACTGCTCAGGGTTGCATTGAGAAGGCCATTGCTATGCTCTTCCAGAAGACCAGGCACTAACAAGGTTTAGAACAAAATATGAGTGTGATTTGTAGAGTTTGCCAGAAATGTGAACTTTTTGGTACAAGAATCTCAGATACACAATAACTAAGACTTTCTGTAGAAGGGAGTGGATATAGGGCTTTGCCTAAAATGAATAAAACTGCAGCGCTCTAACCATACATAATAGTAAATATATATAAATGTAGAAGTGAATGTGTTCATGTAAACGTACGTGTGCAAACATCAAATACTAAAACTAGCATATTAGGCAGCCAGGCTATGTACAGTCCCACCAAAAAATATTGATAGATGAATGTGCTAAATAGCGCCACAGTGAGTGTATAGATTGCGTCTGATTATGGCGCAAATGGTGCGTAGGTGATAATAAAGTTCAAAATTCAGATTGGTAAAAATCCATGCTCCAAGTGAGTGTGGAAATGAGAATATATTGCACTAACCAGATAGCGCAATAAAGCGATTCTTTGAGTAACTCAGACCACTCCTGGTCATCATCATCCTAGGGGTAAGCACGGGGATCATCTGGCATACGTCTGCACATTAGCTGATCATCCAATGCTACTCTCCAGGAAAACTGCACTCCAAAAGTGTGTGTACCAAATAAACGAACTTAAGAAATCCACCATGAAAGCTCAGAATGAATGAGCCAGGAAGAGAAAGTGCTAATATAGTGCAGTAAGTTTATTGATAATTGAGTAAGTAACAAAACAGAAAGCACTCACATCTGGAATAACAGGAATGCTGTGATGGTATACATGGAACAAGACCAGCTTTAAAGATGGCCGCTGGCCTTCCTCATAGCTCATGTAATGTCAGGTCTCTGGCTTGGCTTCTCCCTAAGCTGTAAAACACATGAGCGGACCAACAGC
Source organism: Staurois parvus (assembly GCF_062004578.1). Lineage (NCBI taxonomy): Eukaryota > Metazoa > Chordata > Amphibia > Anura > Ranidae > Staurois > Staurois parvus. Next base: position 1,625,208 of record NW_028317887.1, on the reverse strand, counting down.
TCCTCGTCAAGGACAGGGGGATCCCACAGAGGTATGCAAGCAGGGCCCTAGGTCAGCATAGATAAATGCAGTACTACTGTATTATAAAGAAACTTACATCTTAAAATCATTCAGCGAGTTTGGTGGATGAAAACACCGGAGCCAGGGGCATCAGAGGAGCATGCTGCAATGTGTTTCAGAAGCTCCGCCAAGGTGTACCAGTGTCAAGCTTGACAAAGGACGCGGAACTTCTGAAACACGTTGCAGCCCACCTCTGTTCCATTCACAGCACTTGCCACTTTTCCCTACTATCGGCGGGAAGGCACACAAAGGTGCCGTTCATCCACCGCTGTGGGTCTCTTCCCGGGCCATGCATAGTCCATCGGATCCGCTCCTCTGATGGCCCTGGCTCCTGTGTTTTTATCTGCTGTACTCGCTGAGGGATTTTAAGATGTAAGCTTCTTTATAATTTCGTACTGCTTTTATCTATGCTGACCTGGCGCCCTGCTTGTCATTCCTTTTCATAGATCTGTGATGAGGGGTCTGTTATTCGGGGGGTCTGTGATGAGTCTGTGATTGGGGGTCTGTGATGGAGGGGTTTGTGATGGGGATGCCTGTGATGGGGGTGTGTGTGTAATTGGGGGTCTGTGATGATAGGTCTGTGATGAGGGGTCTGTAATGAGGAGATCTGTGATTGGGGGGTCTATGATGGGATGGTCTGTGATGGGGGGGGGGGGGACTGTGATGGGTCACTTTGTGAGGAGGGGTCTGTGATGAGGGGTCTGTAATGAAGAGATCTGTGATTGGGCGGTCTATGATGGGATGGTCTGTGATGGGAGGGTCTGTGATGGGGGGGGGACAGTGATGGGTCACTTTGTGAGGGGGGGTCTGTGATGATAGGTCTGTGATGAGGGGTCTGTAATGAAGAGATCTGTGATTGGGGGGTCTATGATGGGATGGTCTGTGATGGGGGGGGACTATGATGGGTCACTTTGTGAGAGGGGGTCTGTGATGTGAAGTGGGGACTGAGGACGCTGATGTAAGGGTTCACACTTATGCAAAGATTTATATTTTTCTGTACTAGAAAAACACAGGTCTCTGCAACGGCAATAGAAAACAATTGTTTCCTATGTGTCCCATTCACATTGCAACTGTGCCCCTAGGTGTTTGGTGCGAAATGCATACTGTGTGCATTTTTCTGCAATGGAGCTCACCTGAAGGCTCCATGTACAGTCTGTTTCTATGCATCGCAACTGAGCTGCGGTTCATAAAAATGAATGAAATGTCAATTTTGACATTTCAATAAAGTTGAAAGAAAAAAAAGGACAGTGCAATACACATAAATGCATGCTGCCACACTAGTTCCTGGACCCCACACTAACAGGTGCCCACACACTAGAACCCTGCCTTTTACCATAAGGGCCAGGATGTTTGAACCCTGAAAGTACCGTGCACAGGAGGCTGTGATATGTCATAGCACCAACATGACATTCGGACCTCCGCTGTTAGAAAATGTTACTGACCAGACCCCTATGAATTTTAATTTAGTACCCCTGCTATAGAGCCTGGCTTTCCTCACTAATCAGGGTCATATCCATAAAAGACAAATTTAGGTTGTTGTGCAAAAGAGAAGTATTCTGGATAGTTTGATTACTAGAACACCATCAGGACTCAGTCATGAGTGGGACATTTCACATTACTATGAATGATTCATTATACATTTATTTGTATTGTGGCTAATTTGATAAATGTTGTCCCAATTCCATGTTGTTTTGTATCATATAGGCACTTTATCTATTTTCATTATCTGGTTTAATGTGTTTTGTTTAATGGTTTTAAATGTGGGCAGCACAGTGGCTAAATGGTTAGCACTCCCGCCTGGCAGTACTAGCGTTGAAGGTTTGAATCCCAACCACAGCAGCACCTGCCTGGAGTTTGTATGTTCTCCCTGTGCCTGCGTGGGTTTCCTCCAGTTTCCACCCACACTCCAAAAACATGCTGGTAGGTTAATTGGTTCCTGTCTAAATTGGCCCTAGTATGTGTATGTATGAATGTGAGTTAGGAACCTTAGATTGTACACCCCTTGAGGGGTTAGGGAGTGATGTGAATGTACAATATACATGTAGGAAACTGTTATTTTATACACTAGTTGTGGTTTGTTTGCATTCATATACAGCCACTACCATAGAGGTCCCATTACAGACAAGTCCCTAGGTGTGCTTTCTGCCCCTACAAGGAGGTCAAGAAACCCCAGGATGTTATATAGTTTGTTTTTCCAGGAAGTATCAGGCAGAGGGTGCCAGCCTGCCATGTGCTATGTATCTGGGGAGAACTGTAATGATCCAGATTAACAAGGCTGCTATCTAGTTGTTACTGAAGCAGATTAGGTCTGCCTCTGTTATATTTCAACTTCTGTATTGGAACCCTAATATCTCTGTAAGAGAGAGAGTTGTGGTTCATTATCATTATCCTATTTACACACTGCAGAATCCTTATAGTTGTATATATATATAGATCAGTGTTTTCACCTGCATAAGACTGTCAGGTGAACTTTCTGTTAATTGCAGTGTATCTTTGCAGCCTCTTTGCTTAAAGCCACAGCACCCTTATTGGTCTGGATCTCTCTTTAGCTAGGATTAGCATAGGGAGCGTTGGATAGATTAGGCTAGAGGTAGGGTAGGCATCCGACGGCCACTTAGACAGATAGAGGCCCGGTTGCAGTGACAGCCCAGTTTAGGGATAGGGACTAAGAGTAAGGATAGATAGAGCATTTTATCCTTTTAGGTGATGCATCGCTGATCTTCAGACAAGCAGTGCAATCATCCGCATAGAACGTGTTACTTGGACGCCATCACACCATCTGAAGTGGAAGCGTGCATCTTATTGACTCTCACCTCTCCAGGGGCCCCTGCAACCGGACTGCGCTATAACCCATGGTTGGAGGTATTCTATATACTACATGCACATATACCCGGGTATAATTGCAACCTCCCAATTTACGGTAAATTGTAATTCCTGAATGTTATTCTTATGCATCCTGTTTTATGTGGCTGCTTTATATAAACTTTGCATTAATCTCATACAGGTGTGGTGACATGTTTTCATGTTAGAAATATAAGTTGGGTGCATTAATACTGCTATGTATAGTTACTTTAGGTTGTCTACCTGTTACATTCCTAGAAAGGGGTGAGTCTCCTCAATTGCAGGATCCCTATTCTAGGTGGAGGCACTGCCATTTGTATTATCACAACCCCCTCATCCATATAGCGAATTCTCAGGATTGCCTACTCATATACAGGTTAGCGCCATAGCTTGTTTGGTGTGGGCCATTTCACATAAACCCCCCCCCCCAAAAAAAACAGGGCTACAGACATATATATGTAAAGCACTACGTAAAATTGACAGTGATATATAAGTACCTGAAATAAATAATAAACACATTTTTGACACTGGAATTATATTTGTATTGGTGAATATGGCAGGCAACTGATGATTATTGTGGCTGTGTTCTGATTGTTCTGCTCAGGTTATTCTAATTAAAGGAGTACCTAGTATATTTGTATATACTGTATATATACCTGTGTGGAACATAATCTTGTGAGCTATGAATAAGCTCTAGCGTTACTGGTATGCTGTTTCCCTCATTTTTTGTATTGTGGAGTTGCTTATAGAAAGAGCTTACAATAAAGGTGATTTTATGGAATGTGCTGTCTACCAGAGTTTCTCCCAAGACAGCTTTATGGACAGGTGAAACAAAAATATATAAAGAGGACCTCCTGCACTCAGAACCTAATATAGCTATAAAAGGCTGCTAACACCTGCACCTTATTACCTAAAAGTGAAGGAAGACAAAAATACAAAAAATAGGTGTAGCGCTCTCTAACCAAACAGTGACTGAAATCCCCAATAGGGAATATTGATGTGGTTAATAGTGAAAAAACAACCAACTTAAAGTGTTCCAATACTGGATAAATTAACACAAGTGAATAAGCTCAATACAAAAAGTGACAAAAAAGTGCTCTGTGTCCAAAACACTCACATCATTTAATGAATATATAAATGAATATATAAACCCCTATAAAAATATGTGATTGATCCGGTAATGAACCAGTAACAATATTGTGAATAGAAAACATATAAATCTTCTGTAAAATATATAAACACAAATCCAATCTGACAATACGTGACACCAGTGTCCACAAAAAATGTAAAAACATGCAGGTAATTCTTGTGTGTTGCAGCCTCTGATGATGAATCCACACACAGCTAGATTGGCTCCTCACCTCCTTACCGTGACCCTAAAAGGGCCTACAAGCCTTTTGGATCACTCCCGGATCCTCCCAGATCAAACCGTATCCTCCAAACAATTTCACAACAGAAGTAACAGCATTTGCCTTCCAGACCAAGATCAGCTCGATATTCCTCTTTAAATGGCTCTAATCAATATCACCAGCTCCCACAGGATCCATAAAAAGAAAGAACTTCCATAGCATGATATCGTTTATTATGCAATAAAGATAAATAAAACCAATGCACTCACATTACATTACATCTTGTTAATAGCCTTAGAACCTCATGTGATGGGTGTACTTGCATGGGTTCTTTTGAGAGTCCAAAGATGGTGTCCGCGTCGGAAGTGACGTCACCTACGCGTTGCGTCACAGCACATGGACCTTGATGAAGTCACGATATCATGCTATGGAAGTTCTTTCTCTTTATGGATCTTGTGGGAGTTGGTCATATTGATTAGAGCCAACTAAGGGGAATATCGAGCTGATCTTGGTCTGGAAGGCAGTGCCCCAGTGTTGGGATCACATGTGTGGTTTTTCACTATATATCAATACGTTGTATTGAGCTTATTCACTTGTGTTAATTTATCCAGTATTGGAACATTTTAAGTTGGTTATTTTTTCAGTATTAACCACATCAATATTCCCTATTGGGGATTTCAGTCACTGTTTGGTTAGAGAGCACTACACCTATTTTTTGTATTTATGGACAGGTGGATGTAAAAGGATTTGTGTCTGTTTTCACTCGCCTACCTCTAATGCAGGCCATAGATGGGTCGAAAATCGGCCGATTTGTCGGCCAAAAATAAAATCGGACGATTTTCGGATCGTTAGTGGGCTAATTGTTTGGCCGTTTTTCGATATTTTGGCAGGTTTTTTTTATCGGTAAAGTTGGAAAAAGATCGGCCGATTTTCACGGCAATTATGGGCAAATCGGCCGATCTTTTTACTGATAACAAAATCTGCGCATGAGCAGTGACCTGCAAGAGGAAGACAAAAAGAAGAAGAGGATGAAGAAGAAGAAGAGGAAGAAGAAAAGGATGAGGAAGAAGAGGATGAAGAAGAAGAAGAGGATGAAGAAGATGAAGAAGAGGAGGAAGAAGAAGAAGAGGACAAAGAAGAGGACGAAGAAGAGGATGAAGAAGAAAAGGATGAAGAAGAAGAGGAAGAAGAAGAAGAAGAGGATGAAGAAGAAGAGGAAGAAGAAGAGGATGAAGAAGAAGAGGATGATGAAGAAGAGGATGAAGAAGAGGAAGAAGAGGATGAAGAAGAAGAAGAGGATGAAGAAGAAGAAAAGGATGAAGAAGAGGAAGAAGAAGATGAAGAAGAAGAATTTCAGTCCGGCAAAAAGTCTCCCTGCAGAGAGCTCCGCTATTTCTTTGACAGTTCCTTGACATTTATAGCGGTTGCAACATTGTATCTTTTTGTTTCCGAATAAAAACATCTATCCGAAATGGATACAAATAGATACATTGTTGCAACCGCTATAAATGTCAAGGAACTGTCAAAGAAATAGCGGAGCTCTCTGCAGGGACACTTTTTGCCGGCTGTAGACGGGATGAAAAGCGGCCGATTTTTTTTACCGTTCCTGGTAACGTCGGCCGCTTGAACGACCGATTTTTTGTTTTTTTAAAGAAAAATTGGCCGGTTTTCTCCCCATCTACGGCCTGCATAAGTCTGTGCAGGTCCAGTGAGAAAAAAACAGAAAGGAAAAGCATCCTTTTCTGTTTTTCCAGACCTAAACATGTCAGATCAAAGGTAGTGTGATGTAAACAGAAAACAAAAAGTGAATGGGCAAGGATGTAAAAAAACTGACATCTGCTGCATTGGCTCAGATTGAGGGGAGCTGCCCATGGATATAAATATAATAAATAGAAGGGCCCTTACAGTATATGTATTCACATCTTCAAACTTCAGATTACAAAATACCCCTAACAACAATTTTTGTTCCAATTATCAATGTCTTTTTTTTTCTTCCAGTCATAAACATTTTTTTCCTCAAACATTAATTAGCTGCATCATTGTTTTCATTGCATCTGAAGTCATACTCCAATTATATCAGGTTAAAGGTTCCCTGTTATCCATGTTGGATAGTAAAGCTGCTTATTTGGATTCATTATAACAGAAACAGTTTCATTTTTGAATAAACCCTCGTCATCTAACATTGACTTTAGTGATGGACGGAAATCCTTTTTAAAATTCTTTATTCTTGACTGAGCATAAACACTTTTAATGTATTCAGAAATAACCAATTAGCTGTGTTTTTCTGCTGATTTAATACACTTTCAGACTAAGCTTGAACAGCAGATTATAATGTTCTGTACATAAGTATGAGAAAAAAATTCAGTGATACTATCAGGCAACAACATATTTTCTCATACCCAGTTTTTTTTTAATATCTTAAATTTTTTTTATACTCCATGTTACAAATCTAGTAAGACATCCAATAGCTTTTTGTATTATGTTTAATACGTTTACTTTCAATAATTTCAATTAAGATTTTAAAAACATTAATAAAATAGTAATTTAGACTGTGCTATGGACGACTATGAGTCCTCTTCAGATCTATGCTTTTGAAAAAGTAAGTTTTCACTAGACATGATGGTTACATTGGTCTGTGATGGAAAAATAAAAATATACCATGCCTGGCAGACAGAAAAATTCTTAATGCTCCCCTTGCCTTACTTGAATTAGAATTCGCTACAGCTGGCTTCCCTAATTATAAGGGTCCTGGGGTTGCTGGTCTCCCCACAGAGCTCTATAAAAGATACAGTGAAGTGTTGTTGCCGGCCCTCTTACTCACATTTCTTCTTTTTCTGCAGGTCTGCTCCCTGATTCTATGGTTGAGGCTGCTATAGTACTGTAGTCATACTGAAGAAAGACAAAGACCTACTTTACCCTGAATCTTATAGACCTATCTTCCTTTTACCCAAGAATGTTAAAATTCTTGCCAAAGTCATTGCCAATAGGCTGAATAAGGTCATCAAACATATCATTCACTCTGACCAAGCTGGCTTCATGCCAAGCATGCCAACGGCTGTTAAGGCGGGCCTTTCTAGACATGCAGGTGTCGGTTCCAGAACAAATGGATTGTGCCTTTTTGCATTTGATAGTTTTGAGTGGCCTTATCTGTGGGCCATTCTTGAAAACTTTGGTTTTGGTCCCACCTTCTGTCAGTGGGTCCACTTGCCGTATACTGCCCCTAGGGCTTCTATTAGGGTCAATGGCCTCCAGTCATCCCTTTTTATATTTTGTGGTACTAGGCAGGGGTGCCCACCATCTCCCCCGCTTTTACCATAGAGCCCCTGACCTGTCTTTTGAGGACATCTTCTGATGTTACTGGCCTGGTTAGAGGTACCTTTGAGGAAAAGATTGCTTTATACACTGATGATGTCCTCTTGTTTCTAATTAATATCTGGTTATCTCCTCCAGCAGTAATGAAATACAATGATGAATTAGGAAAATTTTCAGGCCTTGCTATAAATTGGGAGAAATCTATGTTATTGTCGATTGATCCTTTGCCTGCCTCTCTACGATCCACATTGTCTCACCTTAAAGTTGTGTCCAAACTACAGAGATATTGGGTGGAGGTGGTGGGTAGACTTAGTGGGCTCTTGGAGGTGAATATTCCTGTTGAACCACTTACATGCCTAATGGGCTACCTTGGCTCCTTCTGTTTTTGAGCCTCCCATGTTAAATACTATTTTGCGTGCTCTTTTTGAAGCCCGTAGACAAATTGCCCTTAAGTAGACCTCTCCACGCCCTCCTACATTATCTGACTGGATTTCTTGATCTTAATAGGCTTATCTCATGAAAAACACACATATTAAACTCACACAAGAAACTCAATGAGGAGATTTGACGCAATCTGGCCTCAATGACTTGAGTTTATGTGCCCCACACTGGAGAAGGCTATCTTTTGTTTTAAGTATTTGTGCACATATATGGGGTTTTATGTTATTCTTACTTATATATGTTTTGTTTTGAATGTCAGCCTCCGGCTGATGACACTTTGGTATTGTAACCACCCATGTGCCTATTATTTTCTCTGTATGCTCCAAAGTGGTGTCAATGGTTTTTTTTCTTGATTTTTTTTTACGTCCTGTGTGGTGTGTTTTGCATGTTTTGTTGTTTGTTTTTTTATACGTTTGACATTTTTGTTCTTAATAAAATAGGATGAAAACAAAATACAGTTGGACTCAAAAGTTTGCATACCCTTGTGAGTTCTTGAAATTTTGGCATTTTAAATTGAAAATATGACTGATCATGCCAAAAAACTGTATTTTATGTAGTGATCATATGAAGCCATTTATTATCACATAGTTATTTGGCTCCTTTTTAACAATAACAGAAATCATCCAAAAGTTTACATACCCTGGAATGTTTGTCCTTGGTACAGACACACAAGGTGACACACAGGGGTAAAAATGGCAATTATAGGTTAATTTCCCACATCTATGGCTTTTTAACTACTTGCCGTCCAGATTTACCCCCTTCCTTTGCGATACAGCGTTGTGTTACTTTAACTGACAATTGCGTGGTCATGCAACCCTGTAAATAAATTACATTTATGTAATTTTTCCCCACAGATAGAGCTTTCTTTTGGTGGTATTTGATCACCTCTGTGTTTTTTATTTTTTTGCACTATAAACAAAAAAACACTGACAATTTTGAAAAAAAAATAAATATATTTTTGACTTTGTGCTATACAACATATCCAATAAAAAAATTGAAAACATCAAATTTCTTCATAAATTTAGGCCGAAATGTATTCTGCTACATCTTTGCTAAAAAAAATCCTGATAATTGTATATTAATTGGTTTACATGACAGTTATAGCATTTACAAATAGTGGTATACATACTGGAATTTGTAATGGCGGCGATCAGCGACTTATAGCGGGACTCTGACACGGAGTAGGAACTAACTGTCTCTGACATCCCCAGTGACACTAATACAGTGATCAGTGCTTTTTATTAGCACTGATCACTGTATTACTGTCACTGGGGATGTCAGTTACAGTTCTGACACTGGGCAGGAAGGGGTTAACATCTGGGGTAATGAAAAGGTCAACTGTGTGTGTTTTACATTGTGTGTTGTGTGCTGTTTTACTTGGGAGACATTCTGCTTTGTATCTCTTTGCTGTGCAAAGAGATACAAAGCAGCATGTCTATGCTGACAGGAGAGAAACCTGTGTTGTTTACACACAGGTCTCTCACCTGTCAGCTTTGCTGCCAATCAGTGACGCTGGCCGGGACCCGGTGAGTGACATCCCCAGCTGCCAACAGCGGTGGACATAGGGCGGCGCGCACAAACCCCCTACCCAGAAATGCAAATCACATATACATATATGTGATTTTGCACAGCCATGCCGCCCTATAGCAGTACTTCTGCCATATGGTGGATGGCAATTGGTTAAAATGCAATTAGTGTCTCTGTATAAATAGTCAATGAGTTTTTTAGCTCTTACATGGATGCACTGAGCAGGCTAGATTCTGAGCTATGAGGAGCAGAAAACTGTCAAAAGACCTGTGTAACAAGGTAATGGAACTTTATAAAGATGGACAAGAATATACCAAGATATCCAAACCCTTGTCTATGCCAGTCAGTAGTGTTCAATCACTTATGAAGTGGAAAGTTCAGGGATCTCTTTATACGAAGCCAAGGTCAGTTAGACCAAGAAAGACTGCAGCCACAACTGCCAGAAGAATTGTTCGGGATACAATTCTCCTGCTCTGGAAAACAAGTGTGGTTGTTTCAAGGAACAAAATACGACAATACTGATAATAATGTACCTGATAATGTATCTGTGTAATAAAACTTCATTTTTTAAAAATATTTTTTAATGTAAAGGTAAAAGAGGACAACATAGAACTAGTGTGATATTTGATACTGTTTTTGATAAACTAACGCAATATTTGGTTCAATGGATGTAGTAGCAATTCTCAATCTGTTCATCAGATATTTTGGTTCTAATTTTGCCTTTTGTGTGCTTCATCCTTGAAAATAGTTGCTTACAGATATAGGTGCTGCCTAAAACTGATGACATGAATAAGGCGTGATTGTGAAGAGTGGAATATTTTTCTTTGGGAAGATAAAACTTATAAAAGTCCAGTAAAGAGACACTGTCAAATTTCTATTTGTCCGCATGTGTTCGGTAAGTGACACAAAAGTGAAAAACAAAATTAACATTTTCAAGTAAGTGCACAATTTTGTATTGGGGCTCATTCATAGCTGTCTTGGGTCGCAGCTTGGGGACCCTTGTTTTAAGGGATTATGGGTCCATTTTTATCTGACCAAATAAAATCAAAGTGTTGGGGGAAACAAGTAACATACACAGGTTTCTGCTTCCATGATCTATAGCAGGGGTCTCCAAACTTTCCAAAGGGCCAGTTTTCTGTCCTTCAGACTTTCGGGAGGCTCGATTGTGGCCAGCGGGGGTAGAAAACGTCTCAGGGCTAACATCAGTAAGAGTAGACAAGGCCTAAGGTGTGGTGTTCAGTTGCATAGTGCCTGTGGTCCATAGAAGGAGGAGTAGTGTCCCATTATTGCTATCACTGGAAGGAATATTGGCCCATCATTGATGTTAGTGGATGGAATAGGGCCCCATCATTGATATTAGTGGGAAGAATAGTGTCCCATTGCTGGTGTCAGTTGGGGGAATTATGCCCCACTTTTGGTGTCAGTGTTAGGAATAATGCCCCAAGGGCTGGGTAAACGCTAGCAAAGGGCCTCATCCGGCCATCGGGCCACAGTTTGAAGACCCCTCATCTATAGTATCTCTTTCATAATCTCCTACCCCATGCTTATTGAAAATATAACTATTCAAGCAGTAAACCACAATGTATCAGATTTTTGGCTTTGGGCTTAAGGGCCATACACATAATATGAATATTGTTTGAAAATTTCCGTACGAGGAACGATCGGTCTATTATCTGTTCCTTAGTATACAGTGGGTATAGAAAATAATTATTTCTCTTTAAAATAATCATATTTTGTTGGTTTTCAGCCTGAAATAAAGACAGAAACCTTTATTTACTCCATGTGAAAGATATAACACCAACAAGTAAGAAAAAAATCAAAATAAAATAAAAAACAGAATGAGTTGGAAAAAGGATCACCCCCTTGTGTCAGTATTTTGCTGAACCAACTTTTGTATCTGTTGGGATATGTCTCTACTAACTTTGCACATTTAGATTTTGCAATACATGCCCATCTACTTTGCAGAACTGCTCAAGTACAGTTAAATTTGATGGTGACCATTTGTGGACTGCAGTCTTCAATTCATTCCACAGATTTTCAATGGGGTTTAAGTCTGGGCTCTGACTAGGCCATGCAAGGACATTCACCTTTTTCTCTTTTAACCACTTGCCTACCGGGCACTTATACCCCCTTCCTTACCAGGCCAATTTTCAGCTTTCAGCGTTGTTGCACTTTGAATGACAATTGCGCAGTCATGCAACATTGTACCCATATGAAATTTTTTATCACAAATAGAGCTTTCTTTTGGTGGTATTTAATCGCACCTGGGTGTTTTATTTTTTGCGCTATAAACAAAAAAAGAGCACAAAATTTGAAAAAAAAGGTTTCTCTGTTTCTATTATAACATTTTGCAAACAGGTCATTTTTCTCCTTCACTAATGTGCGTTGATGAGGCTGCACTGATAGGCAGCACTGCTTGGCACTGTTAGGTAGCACTGATGGGCACTGATAGGCAGCACTGATGAGCTGGCACTGATGATGAGCACTGGTAGGCGGCACTGATGAGCTGGCACTGATAGTTGGCGCTGACTGGCAGCACTGCTGGGCTGCACTGATGGGTGACACTGGTGGGCGACACTGCTGGGCACTTGTGGGCGGAAATTGTGGGTGGCACTACTGGGCACCGATCATCAGGGCACTGATCATCAGTGCCCTGATGATCGGTGCCGATCCCTGCTCTGATAACTGCGTGAGGAACGTGCAGTCGAGAACCGGCAATTGCATTTCCCGGTGATCAGCATGTCATTGGACACGGCTGATCATGTGGTAAAAGGCCGCTCTGATTGGCTTTTGAACACATCACGTGATCAGTTGTGTCCGTAGGACACAGCAATCACAGAGATCGCCGGGGGCATGCAGGAGAGCGCATTCTGGGAGGATGTCATATGACGCCCCTCCCAGAACTGGCCGGCTGCAGTGCAGCCGTCATTTGGCTATCTGCGGTCGGCAACTAGTTAACCACTCTGTGGTCATTTTTGCTGTGTGCTTTGGGTCATTGTCATGTTGGAAGGTAAACCTTCTTTCCATTAACAACTTTCTGGCAGAGGAAAGCAGATTTTCTTCAAGAACTTGATGGTATTTTGCCCCATCCATTTTTCCTTCTATCCTGACAAGTGCTCCAGTCCCTGCTGCAGAGACACTCCCCCCCCCCCCCCACAGGATAATACCACCTCCATGTTTTACTGTAGGAATGGTGTGATTTGGATGGTGAGCTGCATAGGATTTCCGCCACACATATCGTTTAGTGTTGAGGCCAAATAATTAAATCATAGTCTCATCTGACCATAACACCTTTTTCCATGTAGCCTCAGAATCTCCAAGGTGTGTTTTGTCAAAGCTCAGTCGTGACAGCGTGTGGCCGTTCTTGAGGAGTGACTTTTTTCTTGCAACCCTCCCATACAGGTCACATTTGTGGAGAATTTGGGATATTGTTGTCACATGCACACAATGACCACTCTTTGTCATGAAGTGTGACTGCTTCAGATTTGCTGTATGCCTCTTGGTAGCCTCTGTCCAGTTTCCTCCTGGCTCTTTCATCCAGCTTGGAGCGATTATCCTGGTCCAGGCAGGGCCTGTGTTGTACCGAATACCTTCCACTTCTTAATAATAGACTTCGATGTGCTTCTAGGCATTGATAAATCTTTTGAAATTTTTTTGTATCCATCTCCTGCGTACTTTGACAGTGCCTTGCCACCCATAGTTGATTGTTTGCTTTAGTTGCACTAATTGGGACTGAAATGCTCCAAGCTATTTTCATGCTGAGCTAATCAAAATGACCACAGCTGATCACAGTTGAAAGTCAAATGGCTTTGTGAAGGTGAATAGCTACACCTGAGTTTCCAGTTCATTTTTAGAAAGGGCTGATCCTTTTTCCAATTCAGTGATTCTGTTTTTGAATTATTTTTTTTCTGACATATTGGTGTTACATGTTTCACTTGCATGTTATAAGTTGCAATGAGTAAATACAGCTGAATAAAACAAAAAATGTGTTTGTCTTAATTTTAGGCTTCAAAGCAACAAAATGTGATTATTTTAAAGAGGGGTGATTCTTTTCTAAACCCACTGTAGTGCTTTTGACAGCCGATTCTGACTGTTCAGACGAAAAAATAAAGTTACAAGCTAGAAAATTTTGATCGTACGTGAACACAACATCTGATTTTTACTCAATGTTGTACAGTAGTTGTATAAAAATAATCAAATATAAAAAAATGCACATGATCAGACAGAAAGAACAACCTGGAAGAAGGTGGCAACGAACATTGAAATCACACACAAGAAAGAATATTTGTCGATGTAAGCTGAGAACTTTCATACAAGTTAATACCATTGTTGGTTACATCAGGATACACACCATTGTAGAAAAAAACTTGGATCGTTTGTACAGTTTTCTCATAGTGTGTACTAGGCGTTAGATATGTTACCTTATAATCTAGCCTATACCGATGAAACTTGAAAAGTTAGAATATCGTGCAAAAGTTCATTTATTTCAGAAATGCAACTTAATAGGTGAAACTAATATATGAGATAGACTCATTACATGCAAAGCAAGATAGTTCAAGCTGTGATTTGTCATAATTGTGATGATTATGGCTTACAGCTCATGAAAACCCCAAATCCACAATCTCAGAAAATTAGAATATTACATGCAATCAATAAAACAAGGATTGTACATAGAACAATATCGGACCTCTGAAAAGTATAAGCATGCATATGTACTCAGTACTTGGTTTGGGCCCCTTTTGCAGCAATTACTGCCTCAATGCGGCGTGGCATGGAAGCTATCAGCCTGTGGCACTGCTGAGGTGTTATGGAAGACCAGGATGCTTCAATAGTGGCCTTCAGCTCTTCTGCATTGTTCGTTCTCATGTCTCTCATCTTTCTCTTGGCAATGCCCCATAGATTCTCTATGGGGTTCAGGTCAGGCGAGTTTGCTGGCCAATCAAGCACAGTAATCCCACGGTCATTGAACCAGGTTTTGGTGCTTTTGGCAGTGTGGGCAGGTGCCAAGTCGTGCTGGAAAATTAAGTCAGCATCCCCATAAAACTCGTCTGCCGAAGGAAGCATGAAGTGCTCCAAAATCTCCTGGTAGACGGCTGCGTTGACCCTGGACTAAATGAAGCACAGTGCACCAACACCAGCAGATGACATGGCTCCCCAAATCAACAGACTGTGGAAACTTCACATTTCACTTCAAGCATCTTGCAGTGTGTGCCTCTTCATTCTTCCTCCATACTCTGGGTCCTTGATTTCCAAATGAGATGCAAAAGTTGCTCTCATCAGAAAAGAGGACTTTGGACCACCGAGCAACAGACCAGGTCTGTTTTTCTTAAGCCCAGGTAAGATGCTTCTGACATTGTTTGTTGTTCAGGAGTGGCTTGACAAGAAGAATACGACATTGAAGTCCATGTCCAGGATCCGTCTGTGTGGTAGCTCTTGATGCACTGACTCCAGCCCCAGTCCACTCCTTGTGAAAGTCCCCAACACTTTTGAATGGCCTTTTCCTGACAATCCTCTCCAGGCTGCGGTCATCCCTGCTGCTTGTGCACCTTTTTCTTCCACACAACATTCTATGAATGTGTTTTGATACAGCACTTTGGGAACATCCAACTTCTTTTGCAATTACCTTTTGAGTCTTTCCCTCCTTATGGAGTGTGTCAATGATGGTTTTCTGCACAACTGTCAGGTCAGCAGTCTTTCCCATGATTGTGATTCCTACTGAACCAGACTGAGAGACCATTTAAAGGCTCAGGAACCCTTTGCAGGTGTTATGGCTTAATTAGCTGATTAGAGTGGGACACTTTGAGCCTAGAATATTGCACCTTTTCACAATATTCTAATTCTCTGAGATTGTGGATTTGGGGTTTTCATGAGCTGTAAGCCATAATTATCACAATTATGACAAATCACAGCTTGAACTATCTTGCTTTGCATGTATTGATTCTATCTCATATATTAGATTCACCTTTTAAGTTGCATTACTGAAATAAATGAACTTTTGCACGATATTCTAATTTTTCGAGTTTGACCTGTACAAATGACGGAGGCTGTGTAGATTGTGTTATAAATTAGCACAGTTAATTTTCTTCTTCTACCATTTTGCCATTCACTCAAAAGAGCACACATCTGCTCACCCCCATAAAGATTTCACAAGACAATTTTTTCAGCATATTTTATTTGATAATAAATATATACACTTCAAAGAATCAAAACTTTAAAAAAAATTCAAGTTTCCTTAAATTAGTTTGCATACATTTTACACATCTGGCACCATTAAGCAGCAATTTTACCTTTCGAAAGAAAAAACTGTAGATTCACACAACTTTCACCCAAGAGTAACTTATTTTTTACTGGAATTTTATGTGAAAAGTTATGTGAATCCTGGGTAAAAACATTGATAAACAGATTTCTGCATTTTATTAGTAGCCATCAGTTACTATACATAACATGAGAAATGCAGAGATGTTATATCAAGGCAGTACATTCCTTATTTGTGCATGAAGGTATATCTGTCACTTTGGAAGCACTTTTAAAATGGTTACATAGTACTGTTTACCTATAAAACTGGTTACATGGCTACTGATTAAAGGGCCAGGTTCACTTTTACAAAAAGTCACCATCCCTCCTGCAGTTACAGAGGAATGGTGACCTTTTCACTGCAATCGCCTGCCCAAAGCTGTGTTGCTTTTCTATCCTGTGAAAGTACTGTGTCTGTAACGAGTCCGGTTAAAGAAAATAATAATTTTTTTTAAGTTTCTATGGTTATGGCCAAGACAGTTATATGTGCTTTTGTTTATGTAAAACTGCACCTATTAGAACAACCTTCACATTGTTCTAGGCCAGGGGCGGACTGACCATTTGGGTTCTCGGGCACTGCCCGAGGGTCCAGGATCAGTAGGGGGCCCCACAAGATGCCCCTGGCACCTTTCATAGGCTTTTTTGGGTGTGGTTTGAGTGTGGGCGAGGACACAGGGGCCCCATGATCTCCTATTGCCCGGGGGCCCCATAAGTTGTCAGTCTCCCCCTGTTCTAGGTATCCTGGGACATCAGTCAACAAGAAGTTGGATTCTTAGCTGATGAAGCTGTTTTGAAAGTACATGTGGTCCTGTATTTTTATTCAGGTTACCAGTTTTGAGCTTTTACCAAGTGAAGCATGTTTGCTTTTGCCATACTGTGTTGGCCTATTGCAAGTGATTTACAGACGTGGATTAATTTGTTGGTACCGGTCCACAAAAAAAGAACCCATAACTTGAAACTGAGAAAAGTAATTGGCATCCATCAATGTTTATTACATATTTATTAAAAAACAGACAATTCAACATAATATTTTAAATGTGTAGCCCCTTCTCACAGACACATCAAAACAGCATCAAAACCAACCCTCCTACATGTTAAACGGTAGGTATGGTGTTTTTTTTTTTTTTGAAAGCTTCATTTTTTTTTTTGTTTGTGAACATACAGTCATGGCCGAAATTGTTGGCACCCTTGATATTTTTCCTGAAAATCAAGTATTTCACACAAAAAAGGTATTGCATTAACACATGTTTTGCTATACACATGTTTATTCCCTTTGTATGTATTGGAACAAATATAAAACAGAGGCAGAAAAGCAAATATGACATAATGTCACACAAAACCCCAAAAATGGGCTGGACAAAAGTATTGGCACCCTTAACTTAATATTTGGTTGCACACCCTTTGGAAAACATAACTGAAATCAGTCGCTTCCTATAACCATCAATAAGCTTCTGACACCTCTCACCCGGAATTTTGGACCACTCTTCCTTTGCAAACAGCTCCAGGTCTCTCTTATTGGAAGGACACCTTTTCCCAACAGCAATTTTAAGATCTCTCCACAGGTGTTCAATGGGATTTAGATCTGGGCTCATTGCTGGCCACTTCAGAACTCTCCAGCGCTTCTTTGCCATCCATTTCTGAGTGCTTTTTGACGTATGTTTGGGGTCATTGTCCTGCTGGAAGACCCAGGATCTTGGACGCAAACCCAGCTTTCTGACACTGGGCCCTACAGTGCGACCCAAAATCCTTTGGTAATCCTCAGATTTCATGATGCCTTGCACACAGTCAAGGCACCCAGTGCCAGAGGCAGCAAAACAACCCCAAAACATCATTGAACCTCCACCATATTTTACCGTAGGTACTGTGTTTTGTTCTTTGTAGGCCTCATTCCGTTTTCGGTAAACAGTAGAATGATGTGCTTTACCGAAAAGCTCTATCTTGGTCTCATCTGTCCACAAGACGTTTTCCCAGAAGGCTTTTGGCTTACTCAAGTACATTTTGGCAAACTGTAGTCTTGCTTTTTTATGTCTCTGTGTCAGCAGTGGGGTCCTCCTGGGTCTCCTGCCATAGCGTTTCATTTCATTTAAATGTCGACGGATAGTTCGCGCTGACACTGATGCTCCCTGAGCCTGCAGGACAGCTTGAATGTCTTTGGAACATGTTTGGGGCTGCTTATCCACCATCCGGACTATTCTGCGTTGCAATCTTTCATCAATTTTCCTCATCCGTCCACGACCAGGGAGATTAGCTACAGTGCCATGGGTTGCAAACTTCTTGATAATGTTGCGCACTGTGGACAAAGGCAAATCTAGTTCTCTGGAGATGGACTTGTAACCTTGAGATTGTTGATATTTTGCCACAATTTTGGTTCTCAGGTCCTCAGACAGTTCTCGTCTCCTCTTTCTGTTGTCCATGCTTAGTGTGGCACAGACAGACACACAATGCAAAGGTTAAGTGAACGTCTCTCCTTTTTATCTGCTTTCAGGTGTGATTTCTATATTGCCCACACCTGTTACTTGCCCCAGGTGAGTTTACAGGAGCATCACATGCTTGTAACATTCTTATTTATCCGCAGTTGTGAAAGGGTGCCAATACTTTTGTCCAGCCCATTTTTGGAGGTTTGTGTGACATTATGTCGAATTTGCTTTCTTTCCTCCCTTTTTTTGTTTTGTCCCAATACACACAAAGGGAATAAACATGTGTATAGCAAAACATGTGTTAATGCAATACGTTTCGTGAGAAATACATGATTTCCTGGAGAAATATCAAGGGTGCCAACAATTTCGGCCATGACTGTATAGCTGATAAGAATTGCCAAGGAGTTACAATTTTTGTCTGATCTGTCAAAAGGGCATTCTTCCAGATGCTTTGTGGCTTATCAATATGCATTTTATCACATTCCAGCCTCATAGCATCTTTATGCTTTTCTTGCAACAGTGGACTCCTCCAGGGTCTTCCTTTGAGCCCACTGTCATACAATATTAGACACTGATGTACCTTGACTATGGAGTTCAGTTCTTTGAAAGTTTTATCTACAATTCACACTATCCTTGTTCAGTCTGGGGTCAATTTTTTTCTAGCAGCTATGCCCAGGAAGATTGGCTACACTTCACTTCCATGGACCTTAATATTTGCAACTGTGATCAAATGAACAGCTGCTTGGAAATGGTTTAATAGCCTTTACGCTTACATGATGATCTATAACTTTTTTTCTGATCACCTTAGAACGTTTTCTCTTTGTTTTCTCTGGTCCACGTTTAGTGTGGGGCACACAATGATACCAAAGAGCAGTTTGACTACTTTTCTTCATTTAAACCAGGGGTCAGCAGCCAGTAGATCGTGATCTACCAGTAGATCTCAGCCAGGTGACTGGTAGATCACGGTCAGGGCTTGCTGGCCCGCCATCCCAGAGCAACAGAGTGCAATGCAGAGGGACTACTTGTAAAGTTGGAGCTGTAGTAGGAAGCAGGAGCCGCATAAGTTGATGTCTCCTCTGTAGTGCTGGCTCCTATGCCCTGTCCTGGTTGGTGGTTATAGCACCTGCCAAGCATGACCCATTCAAGTGAATGAGACCGCCCTGCAACCTTGTACAGTACAGTAAACAAGGGGTAAACAGGCAAAGGTGTGTTGCTTTCTCAACACCTGCTTTAATCCCTTGGACCCCGTAAAAGCATGCAGTTGCAGGGCACTTGCAGAGTGACCCCATTTACCTGAAAGGGTCTCGACCGAAAGGCAGTAGCACCCACCAAAAGCAAAAAGGGATGTAATTCCTGCTGCGGCATCTCTATATCTTTGACTGCTGCCCAGCAGCTAAAGGGGGTAGGGATGGGCGGGGGGGTAGCAAAACACCATGACTCAACCGCAGGGTTTAACCACCCCCAACTTAACATGTGAACAAGCACTAAGTGTCACTGCCGCATGCAACCAAGGACTCATTCACAAGTTCAGCAGGCACTGCTGATCCTCTGCAAACTGATACAAGTGTGTTTGACAGGGGGTGATATGTTGCCTCCTCACCACCTGATTTAAAGCCATGCTTGCTCTACCCAATTGTGACATGATAGTACGGCAATTAGAGGTTTAAATCAGGTGTGAGGTGACACTGGCCCACACTATGCCTGGTGATCTTTGACTTCTCCCATGTTGTTCAAGTAGATCTCCACCTCTTTAAGCTTGCCTACCCCTGATTTAAACAAACTGACTGATTATGAGATTGAAGACATGTGATACTAATTACAGAAAACCATTAGTTTGAAATATGACTATGATCCAATTCATACTCTTTTCTGGGGGTACAAATAAATGTGTCCATGCCATTTTACAATATTGTTGTAAAATAAGCAATAATTCATCTTTTGTCACACTTTCTTTGCTCTATGACATACTAATGGTGTGTAGGTATGCATATATCAGACAATTTTCACTTAAGAGGAATGAAGCATTGGGGTGGATTTACTAAAGGCAAATAGACTATGTACTTCGCAAGTGCGGTTGCACTATTTTCCTTAGAAAATTTTAAATGTAGCAAAGCTTCACTTTGTGAAGGATATCCAAGGTACCCACTTTGCAAAGAATACGAAGGTGGAAGAAAAAAAAAAAAAAAGAAACACCGAATTTTTGCTTGCACGGAACTGGACAATGGGATTCACCGCATTCACTAAGCTCTGGGAAAACTGAGTGGAACTGCACTTTCAGAGTGCACAGTCTATTTGCCTTTAGTAAATCATCCCAATTGTTTCAATGAGCTGTAGGGGTACCAACAAATTTAGCCCATGGCTGTAGCAAGCAGGGACATTCAATTTTAACTTTTCTCAAAATAAAACTAAGGGGCTTGTTTATAAAGCAGCAGGATGGACTAAATGCAGTCATACAGCTGCTTTTGCACAAAGAAATCTTCGAGCACATTTGTATAGAACAGTGTGCCTTGCAAATGTGCAAGCAAAGAACCATTCATTCCTATGAACTGGGGAAAAAAGTGTGTGTGTGTTGTCGGGGGGGTTGGATGGTGTCAGGGTGGTGGAGTAGGAAACCTGTCACAATGACTTTGGCAAGTCTTGGAACAAGGTTCTCCTATCTGCCGGACATCTGAGACTCCGCACTGTGCTCTGCATTTTATAAATAAAACATCAAATGCAGATCGCAATGTTTTGCAGCAATGTCGTATGTGAAGAATGGATTCTGCTTGCTAACTTAAGTAGGCCCCTGTGTGCTCTGCTACATATGTGATTCAACTCCAGCCCCACCTTTACTCAAAGCTGGATATCCACCAGGAGAAATTAGTGTGATTTGGTTCAGTAATTAGAATAAAGCGACTATTTAAAGGAAACCTGTGCGGAGAGATATATGCAGTCTTCCAGTGCTGCCTTTGCCTATTGCCAGGCCTGTCTACTAATCACCCTTCAGTAATTTAAGGCCAAATTTACACATTATGATTGTTGGTGCGTTGTAATGCCTGCATTTCCTAAAGGCACCCCAACACACCTTACCAATGAATGTGCTTAATGCTTAGCAGTGTAATGATGCATGTACCTTTTTTGGTGCATCTTGTTGCGGTAGCTGTCCTATTCTAATGAATGGGTTGCCTTAACACAACATGTGGTTATGTGTTTGCACTTAAACAAAAATGTAAATGGGGCCTGAGCCACTGACGAGGAACAAGTACATTGTTCAGGAGTTAGGACTCCACTTGCTCTGAGACCATGACTGAAAGAACTGAAAAACAATATTTTTAGAAGAGGGTCAGAAATAGCAGCGTATGTACAGGTTTCATACAGGAGTGCAGTAGAAAAGTCAGCGTGTTAATGTAGAGCATAAGTGCTTTTTAAAAACTGCACAGAATGGGAACTTTATTACTTAGGTCATCTGCATTTCCTACACTGTATAGATTGTTTTTACTTGTGCATTAGGCCGCTTGCACATGGACGTCATCATTCACTGATGTTTATGCAACATTTTACTCAGGATCTTTCTGTTAACAAGATCCTGAGTAAAAGACCTTGCGTATATGCACATAAATGTGCGTATGCGTATATATGCGTTGAATTCTTCTTCATCCTCTTCTAAGTGCCAGTGTTGGGATATATATGGGATATATATGCGTAAATTACTGCACTCAAATGTAAATTGTTCTGTTTTTAGTTTATGGCTCTGTACTCCTTGCTGTATTACTGGTCTTTATGCAGCTGTGTGCATTGTTCCATAGACAACAATGCGCCTGTGTTCAGATCTGTGCTAGAGGCCTAAATGTCAGAATTTTTTTAAAAATTCTTACAAGCGTATATATACAGCAGCAGATGACAGATTTTTTTTTTTAGCTTCCCGTCTAGCAGCCATCTATGGTTCCTTTTCAAACTACAAAGAATTTCAACTAAAACATACATTTTATCAGTTTTCATTTAGGTTATCCTGCTTTTAAAAACAATAGTTCTATGTATAGCTTGCCCATGGATTTTTGGTCCTCAACCATTACCATGCTTGCCCCAAGAGGCTCCTGCCGTGCATTAATATTAAAATAAACCTGTCCTTAAAGATATGCAGGGGCTGCAATTCTTGCTCACTTCCTAAACCTGCTAGTTACCAGGCTGTCATGCTGATTCAGTAACTTGAAAACTTCCTGGAAGTCAGAATGTTGGAAGTTCCTCGTCTAGGTCTTTTAGTCAGAAACAGCCAGACAACTACCATTTTCAAGAGGTCTATGGCAGCCAAAGCCATCCTTTCATAACATGGGTCCATTAGGTCAGGTAAACAATTAAATATAACTTAACTGATAACAGTTATTGACATATTTTTACATTAGCGTTGGGTACAGACTTCAGTTGGCAACTGGTTTGTACTAACGATTGTCGAGTAAACATGCAATTTTTCATCAAGTGAACTTGTATGTCTGTGGCTATGAAGAGAGAAGGGAGGCTCTGAAGAGGTCAATCTCTTACCAGAAAATAATAGCCTTTGTTTTCCCCAGGGGAAAAAAGTAGGAGACCTCAGAGGAAGCCTAAAAACCTTTGACCATTCCATTTAGTAAAAGGCTGAATTAGGTGAACGTTCCTTCATATCTGCAGGCACCTTTAGTGTAGCTACTGCCATCTGTAACACAAGTTTGTTTGCTCACTAACTGTCAAAAACTTGAATTCTCTCAGAAATTTATTAAAGTCACAATTGACTAGCCAAGGGTAAACAATTATTGGCTTTAGCCTGTCCAACAGGCAGCTGCAACCTTATACACTATATACTGATTGATTGATTTCTTTTGTTCAGCTTGAGGGCTGAAGTTAAGGAATTCCATACTAAAGAGCACGGATAGACTAATCTCCTGCTGCATCTATTGTATTGTGACATCTGGTACCACCAGCTGGAAGAATACTCAA
Organism: Staurois parvus; assembly: GCF_062004578.1. NCBI lineage: Eukaryota > Metazoa > Chordata > Amphibia > Anura > Ranidae > Staurois > Staurois parvus. The sequence continues at coordinate 1,602,020 of NW_028317887.1, read as the reverse complement.
ACAGTGCCTGCATCAAATTGCATATAAACAGGTGATTGGACACTGGCAAGCGTTTAAGGACATGCCCACTGGGTGCCTTCCCTATAATCCTACCGCCCAGAGTTTTGTAGCAGGCAATGCAGAGTAAACTAAGGGAAGGAAGGACTGTACACCAAGATATGGAAGTAAGGAGTGTATTGGAAATTATTTATTAATTAGTCTTGGGGCCTCTCATGAATCTAGTAACAGTACTAGCAAAAGATACAGGTTATTCTATTTTTAAGAACCAATATGGCAACTATGAGACCTATGGCAACTGCCGGTACCTCCTCTGGAACAAAGTTTACTAAGGATTTGTGAGATTCCTCATCAGACAGAACCTCCACAGCAAAAGGGCCAGAGGCTGCTACAACTGCAGGTACATCAGACATGGGGATCAGACATGTTGTACAGCTAAAAAAGGACAGCATATTTGGCAACACCAGTGAAAACTGTAGGTACTCACAAACTAACTGCTGAAAGCAGGAGAGTTTCGAATGGTCGAAGGTGACTTGGTGACAGCAAAGTCTAACTGAGGTGAAACTATACTTCCTGCAAACAGCAGCAATGGTGGGAAAGTGGTAACGCATGCTGAAGAGGTGGGAACAGAGCATCAAGCGCACACGTGCAACAGTTCAGCTAGTGATGCAGCACTTGCTTTCCAGGGTTAAAATGCTAGGAAATTAACAGAAAAAGGGGTAATAATGGAGCTCAATGGCATCAAAAAGTGTAGTAACCCCTGATGCTGGGCCCATGCAGCATATTCATTAAAAAGTCTTTAGAAAATGGGTCACACCAGAGACTGCCACGACTATGGACCTGGAAAAAGCAGTTAACTAACACAGTACATAAAGGTCTGGAAAGCACCACAATCAAAGCTCAGTGCCAGAAGGTCACTTTCCAGGCAGATCCCATAATCTTCAGACCAGAGCAATCCCGGTATGGCCTCTAAAGCTATTGCTGAGGATACGCTAAACCAGATAACTGCATAGAGAACCCAGCAGAGCAGCAAGTACATAAAGTCTTGATTGAAGAAAAAAATAAATAAACAGAAGTGGCTAGTTAAACTGTTCTCAGTAGTGAAACAATGTCCATGCTCTGCGGTCACAAGCCATAAATTGAAGCATGCCAAAAGGGGTTATACCTGGCTGGCCAACAGCTTTTGTTTGTCACTGTCCAAATACATTATATTATGCCATCCCCCAAAAAAACTTGCTTTGGGCATTACGTCAACAGGTGACTGTTTCCCAGTTTACTCCTAAAATCGTCATCAATAATGGCAATCCCTATAATCTACCACAGTGTGTTAGAATACAATACTTTAGTTTAGATTTGTGCTTATATAAAAAGAAATATCTGTTGCAGGAAAAATACAACAGCTGCCTAAGGGTCCTTTCACACGGCCGTTCCGTTTTCTTCATCCACTCACTCACGTTTTGTTCGTTAGAAAATCAGATCCGGACTTCAGTTTTTACATTCGTTGTGTACATCCACTTTCTGATGAATTTCTACTTTTTGGAACAATTAGAATTCTAATCTGAAGAATAGCTGGTTGCTAAGGAGTGGGTCAGCAAGCCGGTAGCCGCGTCCTTACAACCGACAGGTGGGGAGGGATGTTTTTTTTTCACCATTTTTATTGCCGGCAATTGTTTTTACATTCAGCTGTCAGAGAGAACCCCACTGACAGCTGGTGAGTCATCGCCAAAAAAGGTGCGCTTCAGTTTTTTTTTAACAGAAGAATAATAAGGCTTTCTTCCGTTTCAAAAACACAGATGTTAACGGAAGCGGATATAAATGGATGATCATCCGGTTACCCTTAGAGATACATAGATGTAAGTTTGTCATCCATCAACTGATGGATGAAAAAACGACAAACAGAAAGCCTGTGTAAAAGGGGCCTAAAGTGCCACACATAATGTTGATGTAATCATCTTTCGTTGTGCTATAAACCTCAGAAAAAGGATATGAGACAGGCCATATGTATAGCATCAGTAAGGTCAACAGACAATACAATGGAAGTGTCTATATTGCCACAGCTACCAGATTCCAAAAGTTAGTTTACTTGTATGGGAGGTGGACAATGACTAATTATAGAAGGTCATGTAGACAACTTTTTTCCTCCAATTAGTTTTTTTTTTTCTAAAAAAAAATTTAGTATTCCTTTTAAAATATTATGTTGAATTTATTCCAACAATGTATTGCAATCCTTATCCCTAATTTATCCCTATGGACATTTAATTTATGCCCTCCTCTAATGATTACTGCAAAATGTAAATATCCATCACATCATCTAACAACCACATACTATACAGTAACCACTTCACTGCTCATAGACTGGACAGTAAACGGTTATCTTGTCTACCGTGCATCTCACTAGAAAGTGTAATTTCAAAATGTATTTGTTTAGAAGAAAGTGTAAAAAAAAATATCCTATTTTCAGGTGCTCATTTAATGCTTACAACTCATAAAATCTATTCTATAAAAGCTGTAGAAATAAATGGGAGGCCTGGATCCTTTTACTCAACAGAAGAATGATGTACTTTACAACGTTTATGCTGTAATAGATGTAGAACTGCCCAAGTAATGACTGATCCAGTTTTTCAGTATACAAATGAACAATTAAAACCTACTGGGCTAATACGTATCTATACGTTGGTCTGGAAAGATCCCATTTCAACCATCAGATCTTCACTTAGCAATTTTCCCCATCTGTTTCTATGTATGGAAAATAAGGCAGCTTTGTGCCTTTGTTGTAGAGTCTGAATCTATCCAGGTAGAGGAAAAGGTAGAGTCTTTGGTTGAAAGCTCTTCAATCAGTGCAATAAGTCTGGTGCGGTTTAGTTTTGGTATCTGACATAGATTTAGATTACAGATCAGAAACTGATGCTGGAATTACTCCTTTCTCAATTAAATGTGCCTTAAACACTTTGTAGATGCTTAGTTGTTGTTCGGGTTGTAGCACGAGAAGCTGTTGCAAGACTTTGCTCGGATTGGGACCTCTACAGATGGAGAAAGAAAACAGATTCTGTAAATTAAGTATACTTATACATTTAGGACAAAGATTATGTTAAGTAAGGGCGATCAAACAGAGACTTAAACTGTACTTGCATTCAAATAATAAATAGCAAATGAGGGAATGGTTTTAACCTGGCAATCCACTATCACCCTTTTCTTTCATATAGACTAGCATGTTTCATGATTATTCCTTCCCAGGATATTGTAGGTCAGGTAGTAGTATCCAAAATTAACAATGTCCGACTACCAATTGTACTGGTATAGGTTTACCCAGGTACCATCTACCTATATGGATACAGCACTATGGTAACTGTACTAGCTGTCACTATACAGGCTTGCCCTGGGGTTATCACCACTCGCTGTGCATCTTGCCATCTTATAGGTCAGGGCTCAAAATTTCCACTTGCCTGCTCGCATTTGGCGAGTGGAAATAATGTGGGGGCGAGTGTGTCCTGGGCTGGAGCCATGATATGAGGGGAGGTAAAATGCACTTTTTCCGGAGAACAATCCTTGCCTTGTTCTGCCAACATTCCTCTAGTGCTTTTTCCTTCCCCCACTCACCGACAATGTTTTATCTGTGGGTGGCACGGATTAGCACAGTATAGTCATCCTATTTTCCACAGCACACTGGCGCAGATGGCGGCACCAGAGAATGGGACTCTGATGGGGATACCTGATGTAAAGGGGAATCTGATGGAGACACCTGATGTAAAGGAGGATTCTGACGGGGACACCTGTGTAAAGGAGGATTCTAATGGGGACACCTGATGTAAAGGGGAATCTAATGGGACACCTGGTGTAAAGGGGGAACCTCATGGGGACACCTGATGTAAAGGGGGAATCTCATGGGGACACCTGATGTAAAAGGGTGATGTGATGGGTGTTTAATTTAATAATTATTTTTGTAACTTTATTCTGCATAAAACATTTACAGTGTAATTTAATGAGAGAATTTAAGAGGGTGTGTTTAGGGGCAGAATTAGGGACAGGGCAGGGAAGGGGTTGAGTGGGGCAATTGGTGGTGAGTAACTCTCAAGGCCTGGCTAGTAGCTCAGGACTTGACATTTTGAGCTCTGTTATAGGTTATTGACACATATCATCTTAACGTCTATGCACTGCACTCCACACAGTTCTTGATTAAGTCATTCTATCACCTTTTGCACTTGCCACCAGCCATCTTCACGCTACTCTACTACTATGTTTCATTACATGCTGTCCTCCACATACACAGTCTGTACCATCAATGTTATTAATCTCACACTGCCTGCCAAGACAATATCATACCTACTGGATATGCAGATCAAAAGCCACTCTTTAATCTAGTTGAGTTCTGCAACATATGTCACCAGCAAACAAATTTACTTCTAGAAATATTTTCTCTTTTTTAAAGAGTTATGATGTTTCGGCTTGTGCAGGATTCCCTATGGAATATGACTCCTGGGTCAACTGTTTGTTGGGGAATACTTTGTCTCATCACTACTGCTTCTCCCCATATATGTCAGCACTGGTGCTTTCTGGCCCTAGACAGAATCCTGTAAAATGATCTATACTCAGTGTAATTTTTTCTCTGTAACCCTTCCTCACTTTCTTAAAAATCTGTTTTGTATGTGCCCCCAGCAATAAAAACTTGGCAGAGGCTGCAACCCTTCCTTGCATTATCCAATGCAAAACACATTTTCACTGCAGCAGAGGTTTAAATGTGCTATTTTTTTAAAGTAGAACTATAGGCAAAACTTCAGTTTGGTAATGGAGGGTTATAACCCTTGTCAATTGTTTTTTTGCCATCTGTGCCCCACTTCCTCTCCCAGAGCCAAAACAGGAAGTGAGAGGAAATCCCTATAAATTAAAGCAATCCCTTGGGGACCCCTAGGTAACCAGAACCAGTGTCCCCATTGGAAGATGTCCCCCCTATTACTTTTATGGGGACAACCCAAAATGTGGGATTTTCTTTTACTTTCACTTTCAATGATAATGGTAAACAGGACAAATAAAGAGGATGAATCTCCAAAATGGGTGCATAGACCGCAATAAAAACCTGACAGGTTGTCTAATCCCTATCCATTCTGTCCAAAACTCAAAGAAAGGGTTTCTCATACTGGGGACCTCCAGTTCCACTGGAGTTTAGGTGTTAAGGGATGACATTAGGGACTAAATTACTTCAGGGATTAGCAGCCAAATACTTCTAACCTATAGATAATTTAATTTATAATGTACACATTACAGAGCATTATATGATGTTAGCCAATGCTTTTGTGTTTTATAATCTTTTTGTATCTAACCAACACAATTTACACTTAAGTCCATATATATTTGAAGCCAGGCACAATTTATTTTTTTATACACAATCCCTCCATTTTCAGGGACTCAAATGTAATTGGACAAATGAATATAATCATAAATAAAATGTTCATTTTTAATATTTTGTTGAGAATCCTTTACTGTCAATGACTGCCTGAAGTCTGGAACCCATGGACATTACCAAAGACTGGGTTTCCTCCTTTCTGATGCTTTGCCAGGTTCTAACTGCAGCTGTCTTCAGCTGTTCTTTGTTTGTGGGTCTTTCTGCCTTTAGTTTTGTCTTCTGCAAGTGAAATGCATGCTCAATTGGGTTGAGATCAGGGGACTGACTCAGCCATTGCAGAATATTCCACTTTTCCTTCAAAAGCTCCTGGGTTGCTTTTGCAGTGTGTTTTGGATCATTGTCCATCTGTATTGTGAAGCGTCGTCCAATCAACGTTGCTGCATTTGGCTGAATCTGGGCTGACAGTATATCTCTAAACACTGCAGAATTCATCCGACTCTGTCTTCTGTCACATCATCAATAAACACCACTGGAAGCCATGCATGCCCATGCCATCACAATGCCTCCACCATGTTTTACAGATGATGTTTTGTGCTTTGGATCATGAGCTGTTCCAAGCCTTCTCTACACTTTTATCTTCCCGTCATTCTGGTACAGATTAATCTTAGTTTCATCTGTCCAAAGAATGCTTTTCCAGAACTGGTCTGACTTTTTTAGATGTTTTTTGGCAAAGTCTAATCTGGCTGTTATATTCTTCAGGCTTATGATTAGTTTGCACCATGTGGTGAACCCTCTGTATTTGCTCTCGTGAAGTCTTCGCTTAATTGTAGACTTTGACAATGATACGCCCACATCCTGGAGAGTGTCCTTCACTTGTCTGGATGTTGTGAATGGGTTTTTATTTACCATAGAGAGGATTCTGCGATCATCCACCACTGTTGTCTTCCATGGGCGCCCATGCCTTTTTATATTGCTGAGCTCACCAGTGTGTTCTTCTTTCCTCAGAACGTACCAAACTGTTGATTTGGCCACTCCTAATGTTGCTGCTATCTCTCTTTGAACGCATGATGTAGGTTCACAGCAATGGATTCCAAATGCATATACCACACTCAGAATCAACTCCAGACCTTTTACCTGCTTAATTGATAAAGAAGTAACGAAGGAGTAGCCCACACCTGGCCATGAAACAGCTTTTGATTCAATTGTCCAATTACTTTTGGTCCCTTGAAAAAAGGGGGATGGCTACTCTTAAGAGTTGTAATTCCTAAACCCTTCCTCCAATTTGGATGTACATATCCTCAAATTAAACCTGAGTGTGCACTCTCTGCCCATATCCATTATATAACTATAACTTGAATATGTTTTGGTAAATACCTGAAAAAAACTAAAACTGTGCCTGTGTCCAAATATGTATGGACCTAACTGTATAATCACAATTAGCAACTACATATCTTTGTACAAAGCAAGGGCTGGGTATAGGGAAAATTTGCTATAGCAATAAACTACCTTATAAAACTGGCAATGTAAACATGTACAAAGGTTGCCATCAGGTACTGACAGTCAAAGCGATCCATAATTCCACCATGTCCGGGAATGGTGTCAGCAAAATCCTGTAAAAGTAACATATATTAGTGAAGTGCAACCTCTTTCCTATGGTGAAGAGTGCAAAATAAAAATCCGTTATTTATGATAATGACCACTCCATGTTATGGAAAAAAACTCCATTTCAACAGTAGTCATTGGTATCCCAATAGCCTTTCACCAGTTGAATCCAATGGAGTTTTTTAAAACGCAACACAACACTAGTATAAATGACAACGTACATCAATGCAAAGCACCTGAACAGATGTGTGCTGAAGCCAACAAACACCAAGAAAAAAGTATAGTCATCCAGAGTGCTTCAAACTATAGCTGAGATTATTAATTTATTGTGAAAGGGGTAGGGGTGATGTGGTTCTAAAGCTAGTTCAGAATAGGTTTAAGAACTATACTGTATGTTCCACAAGAAACTACCAAAAGAAGGAATCCTTTCTCATGCAAACTGAAAATGAGCTAGGTCAGCCCCTTGGCTCAAACCTGAATCAGCCAGAAGCTTGTGTCAATGATCTTTTTTTTGCCTCAAGCAGGTTTTGTATCCCCATACAAGTCCTTAGGATTGCAAAACCTACTTGATGCAGATCAAAAGGATGGTCAGGAGGTCAACTGCAGCTGAATTGCAATGGTCAATAAATTCTGAATGTTCTCAGAAGCATTTCAAATGAATGTCAAGCCCAAAGAATTTGTTTTGCTCACCTCTTTCTTTTTTTTCCTCTCATTCTCCCCTTGCTCTTCCTTTCACTTTCCTGCCCATTCTACATCCTCTTCCTACCCTTCCCTTGGATAATACATGGACAAATGCTGAATCTTGATCATTGGGAATGGTTAATTTCTCAGTACTACCTGACTAACCGAGTACTCTCATGTACAACATGTCACGTGCTTCCACCCTACTGGTAGACACGGCTTGACAAAACTACGCTACCACTCGGCCACCACACACAGCTATAAGTGACTGACTTTAGTTGCTGATGGAGTACGTCATGACTCCCCTGTTATGCAAGCCACTGTGGGTGAGAAGGTATGGCGCTTCATTAATCAGTGTCTCCTATTGATACCAGTTGCATTTATTGATACATGTTGAGATTTTGTATATTTTATGGATGTTCGCCCCGAAAGGGGGCATTTGCATTTGTATGTACACTGCATGTTCATAATGTGAATTGTTCCTTTTATTACTCTGTTTCTTTTCTCAATAAAATTGTGTTTGGAAAAAAAAAAAATGGGGAAAAAAAAAAAAACATGCCCAAAGTCTGTTGACACAAGCACAGAGAATGACAGTTTTATAAAATGCTACACTTTATTAATACAATGATACTAATGCTTGTTTATGTACATGGCAGTCTATTATCACCTAAAAATAAGGAAAGCTGAAGAAAGAAATAATATTACCCAGTTGTTTAGATATTACTGAAGAGGTTTTTTTAAAAAATCTGTCTAATATTAATGACATTTCCATGTTAACAACATTGGCAGCACAGGGCTTACCTTAATTTTAAAAGCTCTCTTAAAGCCACTGGCAAAGAATCCTCCAAATGGTCCAATCAATGATCCAAATGTGGAGAGCGCAATACTATGAAACTGGAATGGATAAATCTGGACTGTTTTCTAGAAGACAGACATTTAATAATTCAACAACTATTTCCATATGCTGTTGCTGCTAAAGACATCAAACGATAAGGAAAGATTACAGGATCACATGACTGGATGGTGCCTAGTGAGGACTTCTGGCTCCGGTTTTCGGAACGCATGTTGTCCATACAGAGTCACACTTACCAGCATTAAGCCCACAAGGCTCTTCTGAATGTATTTCATGTTAGATTGTATTGGACTGCACTAAGGTTATTCACAGTCTGGCTTGTTATATCTTGAGGTATGTGACTCTTGGGGTTGTGTCTGCACAGGTAAGGTGAACTTTCCCTATTAGAAAGTGTATATTGTATATGCATGTGCTTTATTTCACTCATTGCTGTCTGTCACCTTGAGAAAGGGTGGCCCTGAAATGTCATTGTGTGGTTAGGCTTGGATCTCACTACTGCGACCCTAAAGTCATGTGACTTCCAGTGCAACTTTGCATTTCAACTTCAATGCAACGTTCATGTGACGTTCATGGGAGTGTAGCACATATTGAACTTTCAAAACCCTCTGAAGTTGCAGCCAAAGCTACAAAGATAAGACAAAGAAACAACTTTTTTGCGACTTTTGTGATTTTAACATTGCAGTCTATGGCACTCATGTCGCAAGGAAGACACAGAAAAGTAGTGCAAGAACTATTTTTTTGTCGCTGCGACATGAGTTGCAGCAATTAGGACGACACCCATTAAAATGAATGTGTTTTGACTTGTCTTACCACTTTGTGTCGCACATTGCAGCAAGTTGCATGAGAGGTTGCAGCAGAGTGAACCAGGGCTAACTCTGAATATTTGTAAATGACCTAATTAGAATTCTAAGGCTGACAGACTTGAGTGCTAGCTCTCCCTACTAATTGCTGTTGATCTTGTCTTTGTTAGCCATGCACTCTCAACAAAAGAAACAAAAAGGGGTGGTGCTGGATGGATTTGTTACAATTTTAGAAGTCTAGCCTGTTGACAACCAACTATAGGTATAGTGAAGAAGTGAGCATAGCCATCTAGGGACAAAAAGTGTTGTTTGCGGGATTACCATTTTAAATTATAGGGGGGAAAAATGAAAAGAAAAAACAAACGCAGCCTACATCTAGATCTAAGAACTGGTAAGGTGCAATATATTACATTTTTGTTTTTGGGTTTAGACAAGTTTTAAATAAGCCACTATGGGTCAGGCACATTTCATTAGACATTTTGCCTGCAATCACTTACATCCACATACTGAATACTTACTATTCAATACTATAATCTTGTAATACTATGTAATACTGAATAAGTTCTTAACAATGAGACTACCCGACACCTATGGAAGCAGCGAATCTGGGGCTACCTGTAATGACATGCTTATTCTGTAAACACTAATATGAAAAAAGAGGGTGGAAGTGTTTACTAAGGCATATTGAATAAGTTCAGAGGCTTCTGAAAATCCTCCTACAAATGAGTGGAAAGGTCTATTTATATAACACAGTAATAATGATTATGTCACCTAAAAGAGTCAAACTCACTAAACTAGATTTAATGAACATGACACTATAGTGAGGAAATGTATTGCAAAGTACGCCTTTGTTTCTTCATGTTTTCTATTTTGTTTCTGCTTGTTTGAAACCACAGAATACCTACCCATCCCAGCAATGACTGCAGAAATGAAGGTACAGCATAGTTATGTATCTTGAAGATCTCAGATGGTTCACAGCTGTTAGAGAAGCTGTTCGATTCACTGTTGTATTCCACAGGGCACACAAAGTACTGGAACTGTGATAAGATGTAGGAAAACTGCAAAGCAAAAAATGCAGCAATTACAGTTAGTAAAAACATGTAAACTGTATAAATTATTTGACAATTGGAAAAGTGTGACCACTAGGTAGACATCCCCAGGGAGGTCTATGTGGATCGACTGTATATGAAAAACATGTAAACTGTATAAATTATTTGACAATTGGAAAAGTGTGACCACTAGGTAGACATCCCCAGGGAGGTCTATGTGGATCGACTGTATATGTATTGCAGTGCAAAGAAGCCAGATCGAGATACATATGCATCCAGGGAAGGAGCCAGAGCTAGGGAAGGCTCAGAAAAATAAAAACTACTGTGTTACAGAGGGTGATGGACTGCATCATATACACTATATTGCCATAAAGTATTCGGACACCCCTCAAAATCATTGGATTCAGGTGTTCCAATCACCTCCATGGCCAATGGTGTATAAAATCAAGCACCTAGGCATGCAGACTGCTTCTACAAACATTTGTGAAAGAATGGGTCGCTGTCAGGAGCTCAGTGAATTCAAGCGTGGTACCGTGATAGGTTACCACTTGTGCAATAAGTCCATCCATGAAATGTGAAATATCCTTGCTACTAAATATTCTACGGTCAACTGTTAGCAGTATTATAACAAAGTGGAAGCAACTGGGAACAACAGCAACTCCGCCACGAAGTGGTAGGCCACGTAAAATGACAGAGCGGGGTCGGAACATGCTGAAGCGTACAGTGCGCAGAAGTCACCAACTGTCTGCAGAGTCAATAGCTAAATACCTCCAAACTTTGTGTGGCCTTCAGATTTGCACAACAGCATTGCATAGAGAGCTTTATGGAATGGGTTTCCATGGCCAACCAGCTGCATCCAAGCCTTACATCACCAAGTGCAATGCAAAGCGTCAGATACAGTGGTGTAACGCACACCACCACTGGACTCTAGAGTAGTGGAGATTTGTTCTCTGGAGTGACCAATCACACTTCTCTGTCTGGCAATCCGATGGACATGTCTCGGTTTGGGGGTTGCCAGGAGAACGGTTCTTGCCTAATTGCATTGTGCCAAGTGAAAAGTTTGGTGGAGGGGGGATTATGGTGTGGGGTTGTGTTTCAGGGGTTGGGCTTGGCCCACTAGTTCCAGTGAAGGGAACTCTTAAGGCGTCAGCATACCAAGACATTCTGAATAATTTTATGCTCCCAACTTTGTGGGAACAGTTTGGAAGTGGCCCCTTCCTGTTCCAACATGACTGCACACCAGTGTACAAAGCAAGGTCCATAAAGACATGGATGAGCTAGTTTGGGGTGGAGGAACTTGACTGGCCTGCACAGAGTCCTGACCTCAACCTGACAGAACACCTTTAGGATGAATTAGAGCGGAGACTGTGAGCCAGGCCTTCTCATCTGACATCAGTGCCTGACCTCACAAATGCGATTCTGGAAGAATGGTCAAACATTCCCATAAACACACTCCTAAACCTTGTGGACAGCCTTCCCAGAAGAGTTGAAGCTGTTATAGCTACAAATGGTGGGCTAACTCAATAATGAACTCTATGGACTAAGACTGGGATGCCATTAAAGCTTATGTGCATGTAAAGGTAGGCGTCCCAATACTTTTGGCATTATAGTGTATTTAATTTTATTGTGCCCCAAGTTCCACTTTAAATAACAACTGCTCCTTTGTTTGAAAAATAAATATTAAAATAAGCCCAGCACACTTATTAAATCCGCAGTATACAGTTAATGTTTACTCATTTTCCAAATAAACTATGATTTTGCCAGGGTTTGCTGACCTTAACTAAAAACAACCAAAACGGTTGCTAACTGACCCATCAGGATCCTGTGTGGGGAATGAGTACACAGGATGTACTCTCCTGTGCTCTACAAGCCTCTGCATTCAATGCCGCGGAAGAAACTCACCCCAGCCCACCACCCCTTCTGTTTGTCCTGCAGTGAGGTATGAGCCGGGATGAAAAACCACAATGGACCTCTGGGCAAGAAAGTATTCAGCTCATCCAACGATCAAATGCTTGCAATGGATGGGGAGAAGCAACAGGTGACATTCACTTTGAGTTCTGCAACCATTCAAACAGAACCCTTTATTCTGCGGCTCTAGTAACATTAATTAAAATTGAAATAGCACTTAAAGAACTCTACTGAACACTGATTATGCCAACAGTGGGATCTCAATGACAATGTTACTCCTTATGATCTTAATTTTATTAACTGTCACAATATTTATATTACATAATATTGCCAACAATGGCAGCTCATTGTTCATTACCATATTTCAATAAAATAACAATAATGCCTAAAGGTGTCAAACTACGGTTAACAACCCTCTAAAAAAACATACTTGTCAACTTGTTACTGTCAGCGATAAAACCAAACATAAATTTGCTGTAAAATTGTATACAGTACACATTATCTAAAAAAAAAAAAAAAAATAGCGATGAAGGATGAAAATAGAACATATGTTGGTTAAGTTAAACAAAAAGGTTTCACAAGATTTGTCCTTTAAGTGGTTTTGGTTTGCTAGAGGTAAATTAGCGGAGCAACAAAAATCTGCCTTTGGCACATAGCTTTGGTAGGAAAGAAAAAAAGAAAAACAGCTACTTACAATAAATCCAAATATTATGGTTAGGAAGAATCCACCGATAAAACCTTCCCAAGTTTTTTTGGGTGACAACTAGTTGGAAAAAGAACAACCAATTTTAGTGTTATCAATGTAAATTAAAATAACAGTGCACATGTTAGTTTACTTAAAATGCTTAAACATGAATTTTAGTAATAGATAGGTAGCAGTATAATATTGACATGGTTCCATATAGAAACTTGTAAAATATATTGCTTAAGCTTTTCACTTTCTATATGCAACCAGCTCAAAGATTCCTGCTCCTTCAATGGGGTCTGTTCCTTCCATGAACCCCAATGATCCATTTCCTTTTTATGTCATAAAATGTCTACTTTCCTTTCCCTCTCCCCATTCCTCTCCTTACCATTTTTATTGGAAGTTACTTTCCCAGTTGATATAAATTGTGCTTTATCCAGTATATTTTCTAAGAAATATATACAATTATATTAATATAGTTCAGAGACTCCTGGAGCAGCTTTGGGAGCAGATTTACAAGCTAATGGCATGTCTTGGCACAATGCGATGTCTCTTTTCACACAATTCTTGCAGGTCATAATGAACTTTATAGTGGCACATTTATTAAGGGTTCGTTCATACCATCTGCAGAGACCTGAATTTTTATGCACAAGAAATTCGCAGGTCTCCACAAGACACACAGGAAACAATGGTTTCTTAGGTGTAATGTTGGGAGAGGAGCTGTACAGGATTATGCAGCATGTCTGCAGTTTCCTTCACAGCTCCGCAACTTCAATCAGTTCCTAGCTTGCTACTAGTCAAATATAAATACTAATGAGCAGTTTGTTTTATTTTGGAGGCTTGGTATAATATGGGACTTCGGTTTTGCTCTTAACCCTTTTATTCTTTATTGTTTCGCAGTACTTTTTTATTGTTAATATCTAGAAGATATTTTGTGGATTTTGGATGCAAGAATATCAGTCCTCCTCAAAGGGACTTTACATAATGGGACAGGTACAGTGTTCTTACTGCTGGGGGGCATTATAAATCCTTCTATTTTGGACGTTTGATTTGCCTCATTGGTAGTTATGATATATATTTCTATTCTATATTTGACTATTGCTCTACTCCTGATGTACAGTTGACCACTGGTTTTCTCCACTGCTTTCAGCCAAGAGTTTGGGAGGATTAAAAGGATTACTGAGCACTATCTTCCCATATTTCTGAGTGATGATATATTTGCACAAATATTGTCCCATGGTACTAAAATTGTTTCCCGACGTGCACAAACTCTGGGCAATACTCTGTCCTCTAGCTATTTCTCCTCTAGAAAAACTCAAAGAACATGGCTGAGTTTTAAGGGTAACTATAGGTGTGGTATAGACAGCTGTTCCTGTTGCTCTTGTATTAAGAAAGGGGAGGAATTTAGCTCCGCAGTTAGTTAGATTTACAGGATTAAGAACTTTATCAACTGTAAAACTAAACATCTAATATATCTGATCACCTGTAGAAGCTGTCAAGTACAATATGTTGGTAGGACAACTAGGAGGCTACAAGATCGCCTCCATGTTCATGTTTATGACATACAAAAGAATCATTCTACCAAAGTCGCTAATCATTTTAACAGTGCTCATGGAGTTGACCTTAGTGGGAACTGAGAGGGTGGACAGCTCTCCTAGGGGTGAAGATGGCTTTAGATTGCTGTGCAAACGTGAAGTCTTTTGGATTTTCTATTTGCGTACACGTATTCCTAATGGTTTGAATTTTGAATGGGATCTTACCCATTTTTATGAGTGAATTCCTTGCCCAGCCATGGCTTCATCCCGTCCCTCTCTGATGTGATTGTGTTTTACCAGCTTTTTGAATATATACGTTTATTTGGTGCTGATCTTTTTTGATTAATCTCTGTTTCTCTGCCCATTCCTTCGCCTTATTTGCCTTTTTTGCCTTTATTATATCTGGGATGGTGAGGATAGGACAGAGACTTTGTTATTGATCTGAGGCATATTTATTTTTATAATTTGTATATCCTCTTATTTGGGATAGATCCAATATACACACATTTATACATGATGTGGTGTTTTCTTTATAGTATGCTGTTTTTTTGTTTCTTCTTCCCATACAGCTTTATTTTAATTTTTATTTTTGTCATGTTGTGGTTGGATTTTGTGCATTGCACTTTGGGGATGTTAAAATTGTTGTTAGTTGCAGAGCTGTCTTTACCTTTAATTTAGTTTGGTGTAGCAGGAGGTGGACCCAGTGTTGATTAGGAGAAACAGCTGTTCCTGGTGCTAAAAACCAACACTTTGTACTTTGGGTCCACTGGGTAATGAATAGGCGCGGTCTTTAGCATGAAATGAGTATACCTGCCAGTCCCCCCACTTTACTTCCACTGCCTGTATTGGTTTTATCATGCCTTAGTGGATTGTTTGGAGTGCAGCCGATTAGACTTCCTTTGTTCTCATCTATGCAACACACAAGCTGGGCTAGCACCTACAGGAGGAGTTGGGCTTTGAGATTGGGAGTCTCTCTACATTGAGCAGCGGTAGAGATATATGCCTGCTGTACCATGCGCTTGTATAAAAAAGTATCCTGTTCTCTTTGTATTGCTTCCTTTGTGTAAAATCCCTCATGTTCCTGCCAGTTTCTTTGCTTTCCAATTAAAAACTGACCACACTAAGCAGGAAAGCACAGCATGGCCAGTTCTCGAGCTATGCTGGAAACTCAGTGTGCTCTCCCCCCAATGAGCAGACGTGTCCTGACAAACAGCTCATATAGCCTTTCACTGGGAAATGCAGTGTGCTGCTACCCCCCCCCCCCCCCCAGCTATCTGTTTTCAGAAGAATAAGGAGCTTAGAGGGTATATAATCACTTACAAAAAAAAGGGGGAAAAAGGTATTTATAAAGTTTTTTATATCTATATATAAATGTTTTACATTTTAAACTGAATGGGCTGTTTTACAAGGTGAGGGTTCACATATACTTTAAGCTGTAGTGACTTAAGCTGCTTGAAGTGTATGTAAACTCTAACAACCTCAACTTTGATTTGCTCCCTTTGGTCTGTTTAAAGTATTTCTAAAGGCAGAAGTTTTTTTACCTTAATGCATTCTATGTACTGCATATGTACTGCAAATATTTTATTTATTGTTTTGATATACGGAAAAGTGCTACCCTGTGCCGTGCACACAGAAATGTCACTGCTGATTTTTTGCTTACCTTTATTAATGGTGTCTTGCCAAAGAAGAACCCAAACAAATAAGCCATTATATCATTGCAGATGACGATGGACACTGGAACTAAAAACCTATGAAACAGCAATTATAAAGGTTAGGCAATGACACAGAATGTATCTTTGTAAATGTTTGCCAGTCTTGCTTTGTCCTTGCAACTAATGTTCTGATTGAAATAATCAAATGACAGGTACGGTATCGGTTACTTCCAAGATGTAGCATCGCAGAGCATCTTTAATCTACCTCTGCCATTCAAAACTACATATAGCACTATATGTTCCAATGTGTCTATCAATTCCATTTACCACAATTTCTGGTTCAATTTGAAAACTGTAACTTTGTAGATGGGAGGAGAAAATTTACTAATCACATATGTAAGGTTACATCCTTTGTATAGTTTACCATTTACTTTAGTATCAGATTTAATTTGGTAAAAAGATAAGTGATTTCACTTTATGCCAAGCAAACTCAGCCATACGATGATATGCAAACCTAGCAATTGGGAAAGCATATGAGAGTGCAAGCAATTTTTTAAGCTAGATGGTGGAAAGGCACTGAAGCGGTTTTAGGTATCCTTCCTTATTGTCAGGGTATAGAAGGGTTAATTGGTGGAAACAGCTATCCTTCAGGTCAGTGGTCTATCTAAATATTCTCACACAATTTTAAAGACAAGACTCACATATTTCCAATCAAATCCAATAAAAAAAAAATGGGTGAATCTTGGATTAAAGTTGTGTGAATCACATTTACAATAATTCAGAAATAGACAAAATTAATATTTATTGTTTTACTGCAGTTCCAGAGGAACAAGAGTGTGGAACTGAAGGTGAAATCAGGGGGTAGTAATCCAGATTCCAAGGATGGTTTACTTAAAGATGTACATTGGTCATTTTTTTTTTTATAGGAAATGGCTCTAGTTTTCTTCGCTCCTCTTTTTGTTATTTTATATATATATATATATATATATATTATATATACACACATACATATACACACACACACACACACATACATACATATATATATATATATATAGTGGGGCAAAAAGGTATTTAGTCAGCCACCAATTGTGCAAGTTCTGCCACTCACATTGGCTGATTTGGAAAGAATTTATTTGCAAATTATGGTGGAAAATAAGTATTTGGTCACCTACAAAGAAGCAAGATTTCTGGCTCTCACAGACCTGTACCTTCTTCTTTAAGAGGCTCATCTGTCCTGCACTCATTACCTGTATCAATGGCACCTATTTGAACTTGTTATCAGTATAAAAGACACCTGTCCACAACCTCAAACAGTCACACTCCAAACTCCACTATGGTGAAGACTAAAGAGCTGTCGAAGGACACCAGAAACATAATTGTAGACCTGCACCAGGCTGGGAAGACTGAATCTGCAATAGGCAAGCAGCTTGGTGTGAACAAATCAACTGTGGGAGCAATAATTAGAAAATGGAAGACATACAAGACCACTGATAATCTCCCTCAATCTAGGGCTCCACGCAAGATCTCACCCCGTGGGGTCAAAATGATCACAAGAACGGTGAGCAAAAATCCCAGGACCACACGGGGGGACCTAGTGAATGACCTGCAGAGAGCTGGGACCAATGTAACAAAGGCTACCATCAGTAACACACTACGCTGCCAGGGACTTAGATCCTGCAGTGCCAGACGTGTCCCCCTGCTTAAGCCAGTACATGTCAGGGCCCATCTGAAGTTTGCTAGAGAGCATTTGGATGATCCAGAAGAGGATTGGGAGAATGTCATATGGTCAAATAAAACCAAAATAGAACGGTTTGGTAGAAACACAACTCGTCGTGTTTGGAGGAGAGAGAATGCTGAGTTGCATCCAAAGAACACCATACCTACTGTGAAGCATGGGGGTGGCAACATCATGCTTTGGGGCTGTTTCTCCGCAAAGGGACCAGGACGACTAATCCATGTACAGGACAGAATGAATGGGGCCATGTATCGTGAGATTTTGAGTGCAAGCCTCCTTCCATCAGCAAGGGCATTGAAGATGAAACGTGGCTGGGTCTTCCAACATAACAATGATCCCAAACATACCGCCCGGGCAACGAAGGAGTGGCTTCGTAAGAAGCATTTCAAGGTCCTGGAGTGGCCTAGCCAGTCTCCAGATCTCAACCCCATAGAAAGCCTTTGGAGGGAGTTGAAAGTCCGTGTTGCCCAGCGACAGCCCCAAAACATCACTGCTCTAGAGGAGATCTGCATGGAGGAATGGGCCAACATACCAGCAACAGTGTGTGCCAACCTTGTGAAGACTTACAGGAAACGTTTGACCTCTGTCATTGCCAACAAAGGATATATAACAAAGTATTGAGATGAACTTTTGATATTGACCAAATACTTATTTTTCACCATAATTTGCAAATAAATTCTTTCCAAATCAGCCAATGTGATTGTCTGGATTTTTTTTCTCATTTTGTCTCTCATAGTTGAGGTCTACCTATGATGCCAATTACAGGCCTCCCTCATCTTTTTAAGTGGGAGAACTTGCACAATTGGTGGCTGACTAAATACTTTTTTGCCCCACTGTATATATATATATATATATATATATATATATATATATATATATATATATATATATATATATATATATATATATATATATATCTAGCATATAAAGGTAAACCACAACACCATATTTTCTCATCAGCAATCAAAAAGGCACGGAATACAGAAGCACTATTTTTGATGAACTCTACCACTCTGTGATTGGACTCACCATCACTATCACGCCATTATTTGGTTTATTATAGACTTAAGCGTCGCTATTAGATGAGGTCACCACTGCATTACTCCTGCACTATCATTAGTGCCCACTTATCCTTCTTATATATCAACATTTTGAATATATTATTACTTAGCGCTGCATATCTATTTATGTATATATATATATATATATATATATATATATATATATATATATGTATATATATATATATATATATATATATATATATATATGTACAGGTACCCGCTCCCACTTCCGGCTCGGTTCCCCTTGGCGAAGTGAGCCAGAAGTTCAGCCCCCTCCTCCCTCCCGCAGTCTCCTAGAAACTTTCAGAGGAACTTTTACAGGTCCCAGGAGACTGCCGGACAAATTAGGAGGCGCAGCACCACTCGCGCATGCACAGTGGGCACTGGGCTGTGAAGCCACAAGCTGTCACAGCCTGGTGACCACATTTGAGATGCCAGCGCCGTAGCGGAGAGAAGGGGAGAAGGGACCGCAAAGGTGAGAACATCGCTGGACTCTGGGACAGGTAAGTGTATGTTTATTAAAAGTCAGCAGCTACAGTTTTTGTAGCTGCTGATTTTTAATAAACACTAAAATGGCTAGAACTCCGCTAATATTGAGCAAATACTTGGATAGGAAAATCTATATCCTGCATGTCTCCCTCTGCCCAACCTAACAAAACCACAGCATCTGCAAATATATGGTATAGTGTTCACTGCAATAAGCAGATCTCATATCTGTGTTAGTTATTTTGAGATTCTGCAATATCAACAGAATCAGATAACCCTGATTAATATTACTGCACAACCAAAATACTGCAAAAGGTATAAAGAAAAAGACATTATATTAAAGGTGGCCTGTCATCACATAGCATATTTAACTCAGGGGACAAGTGTGGATAGAGTAAAGAATGGTCAAAAAGCCCTTCATTATTTTTTTTTTTTTTTTGCTGTGTGTGTGTCTTATTGGGGATATTTTCTGTCACTTCCAGTCAGGGAAACAAAACAGAAAGTGAAAAGAAAATCTTTCCATAATAAGATATCTGCTCTTAGAGAAAGTTGTCACCAGAACTGGTTTCGCTTTACTTCCTTTTCCAGTGACAAACAGGGTGTCAAGGCAGAGAGAATTAATTTTCCCAGCGGCAACCCAGGCAGCCAAAAAAATTTTAAAAAAAAGGCAGTACACACAAAAAATATTTAATAAAGAACAAATTTATTTTAAAAATATATATAGCAACTAGTTCAATTTACAAGTGATGTTTGGCCTTTCATGAAAAGTTATTCTGTAGCTAGTTGCCTTGGGCTACAGAGTGCCAACGGTTCAACAGCATTTCCACAAAAATTGTGTTTCTACAAACCTAGCTGAACATCATAGGCTCACAGATAAAAATACTATGTGTTACACCTGTGTAAATTTTGGCCCTAGGCCTTAATTTTAGAACATGGTTATCTTTAAATACAAGCTCTGAAGTTAGATTCCCAGTCTTAATTGTTAGGCTCCATGCACATGGGGCGTTTTAATAACGCTGGTAGCGTTAGTGGTGTAAAGTCGCGTTAAAAACGTGAATGTTTCAGCGTTTTTTAGCATTTGTGTATTAGTGTTTAGCTGTGTTTGCAGTTTTTAGTGTTTTTTCCACTCAACAACGCTGGTTTTCCGTGTTTTACTGCATTTTCAGCGTTAGAGCGTTTTTACAGCTAAAAAACTCCTCTAGAAACCCACTAGTCCTGGGGTTTTTGTCCAGCCGAAAAACACCCCTGTCAAAAACCGTTGATTACAGTCTATGTGTGCATGGACACATAGGATAACGTGCTGAGGGGTTTACTGTAGAAAAAAAAACGCCAAAAGCAGCGGCTGTAAAAACGTCCAGTGTGCATGAGGACTTAGATCTACCAAAAAACTCCCACATAACAAAACTGACTAAAATAAATTGCTTACTACTAGTACACACAGCAAAAAAAGTTTCTATTTTTTTCGCTTTGGATATCTTATGCATTAAAGCAGGCAGTGAAGTGGCTTAGTGGTTATATGATGCCTAAATATTTTTTACCTTAACCCTTTGAGGACCATAAGATTACGGAACGCCAAAAGAATCAATTTTTTGTTTTTAAAGTTCGTACACTTCAGTTGCTGTAACTAAGCCATTTCATGAAATAATTGGCAAAAAGCTAGATCCATTTGTTGATAAGAACTAATATTTTGACTCAAACCAAAAAAAGAAAAAAAAGTATTTTAAGTACTTAATCAGATGATACAGGCAATTAAAAACATGGGACAAATATGTCCCTTGATCCTCAAAGGGTTAATGCAATTAATGCAGTAAGGTAAAAATGTTTAGGCTTTATAACCACTTTAAGCATACAGTGAATTTTAATTATTAAATGCAAACTGTTGGCTTTTTTATCTGCCAAATGAAGAAGAACACAACAAATGTGATTATGAATCAATGGAAACACAGTATGTAGACCCTTACCAGATCATCCCTTCAAAAAGATTTTGGATGACAAGATGAGACTGAGTGACAGTGATCAGCAAAGTGACATGAGTCCATCCAAACTGTTAATGGGAACAACAATATCACAATGAGCACAAGCAGAAACAAAACATATGACTAAAAACATGACTTGTGAATTATACATGGTGGAAAAGCAAAAGCCTTCATATTCATTATGCCAAATTGTAATGTACAGTCAGGTCCATAAATATTGGGACATCGACACAATTCTAACATTTTTGGCTCCATACACCACCACAATGGATTTGAAATGAAACAAACAAGATGCGCTTTAACTGCAGACTGTCAGCTTTAATTTGAGGGTATTTACATCCAAATCAGGTGAACGGTGTAGGAATTACAACAGTTTGCATATGTGCCTCCCACTTGTTAAGGGACCAAAAGTAACGGGACAGAATAATAATCATATATCAAACTTTCACTTTTTAATACTTGGTTGCAAATCCTTTGCAGTCAATTACAGCCTGAAGTGTGGAACGCATAGACATCACCAGACACTGGGTTTCATCCCTGGTGATGCTCTGCCAGGCCTCTACTGCAACTGTCTTCAGTTCCTGCTTGTTCTTGGGGCATTTTCCCTTCAGTTCTGTCTTCAGCAAGTGAAATGCATGCTCAATCGGATTCAGGTCAGGTGATTGACTTGGCTATTGCAGAACATTCCACTTCTTTGGTTGCTTTTGCAGTCTGCTTTGGGTCATTGTCCATCTGCACTGTGAAGCGTCCAATGAGTTGTGAAGCATTTGGCTGAATATGAGCAGATAATATTCCCGAAACACTTCACAATTCATCCTGCTGCTTTTGTCAGCAGTCACATCATCAATAAATACAAGAGAAGCAGTTCCATTGGCAGCCATACATGCCCACGCCATGACACTACCACCACCATGCTTCACTGATGAGGTGGTATGCTTAGGATCATGAGCAGTTCCTTTCCTTCTCCATACTCTTCTCTTCCAATCACTCTGGTACAAGTTGATCTTGGTCTCATCTGTCCATAGGATGTTGTTCCAGAACTGTGAAGGCTTTTTTAGATGTCGTTTGGCAAACTCTAATCTGGCCTTCCTGTTTTTGAGGCTCACTAATGGTTTCCATCTTGTGGTGAACCCTCTGTATTCACTCTGGTGAAGTCTTCTCTTGATTGTTGACTTTGACACACATACACCTACCTCCTGGAGAGTGTTCTTGATCTGGCCAACTGTTGTGAAGGGTGTTTTCTTCACCAGGGAAAGAATTCTTCGGTCATCCACCACAGTTGTTTTCTGTGGTCTTCCAGGTCTTTTGGTGTTGCTGAGCTCACCGGTGCGTTCCTTCTTTTTAAGAATGTTCCAAACAGTTGTTATGGCCACGCCTAATGTTTTTGCTATCTTTCTGATGGGTTTGTTTTGTTTTTTCAGCCTAATGATGGCTTGCTTCACTGAGAGTGACAGCTCTTTGGATCTCATCTTGAGAGTTGACAGCAACAGATTCCAAATGCAAATAGCACACTTGAAATGAACTCTGGACCTTTTATCTGCTCATTGTAATTGGGATAATGAGGGAATAACACACACCTGGCCATGGAACAGCTGAGAAGCCAATTGTCCCATTACTTTTGGTCCCTTAACAAGTGGGAGGCACATATGCGAACTGCTGTAATTCCTACACCGTTCAACCGGTTTGGATGTAAATACCCTCAAATTAAAGCTGACAGTCTGCAGTTAAAGCACATCTTGTTTGTTTCATTTCAAATCCATAGTGGTGGTGTATAGAGCCAAAAATGATAGAATTGTGTCGATGTCCCAATATTTATGGACCTGACTGTAGGTTTAATAAGCTGTCCATAAATGGGTATTCGTCATTGATCACTAGCAGACAATCCTCAAATGATCCATCCTATATCCAATAAACATCTTTTCACACATGTTGTATGAGAAGACCACAGTGCTTACACCATAATGTATAGGTCATTTGGGAACTTGTACTTTGTGTGCTGTTCTTTTTCTGCCTCTTCAGCAAGATCCAGGTCTTTGCTATTTTGGATCTCCTGAAAAATGTCTGTTTGTACATGCTGACATGCTGCAAAGATCAGGGAAGGAAAGAAGTATCTACTTCCCTCTATGCATCACATGACTACAATTTTTTTCAACAACTTGCAGAGCACATATTAGCTGCATTACATCATTTGACAAACTTGCCACTTTCACAACTGTTATTACATACTCATGATCTGCAAATGATCAGATGCAGTTAAACCGAGATTTTACTGTTGAATATTTAGTGTTTACTAGTGATTAGATATAAAATCTGCAAAGGGTTACCTGTACATAGTACAACTAACACTTTTTAAAGTTTGGATAGAATAGGGAAGGACTCTCTCTGGTCATATTTTTATAGCTGTGTCCCCGATGGGCAGACTTCCCTCCACTTCTTGCTCTGCTGACCACCAGAGCATGCTATGAGCTGAGCTTCCTTTTTCTTCTCTTGAGATTGCATTCTTTACATATTCCTACTGAAAATTCAGTAGGGAGCCTTTAGTGATAAACAGAATGTACTCCAGAGAAGGGAAACAGAAGAGAAATTGGTTTTGTTTTTATATATGAGGACAACTTGGAGTATACGTTAAAAGTAGCATTCTTGTTGGCTAGTGATGTCAAATAAGAAAGAAAATGTAAAGTGTATTTACACAGTTTCATTATAATCTAAAGATGACATTTGGAAAAGTAAAAGGTTAGTCCCAATGCATAGAGCTGTATAAAATGTACGCAGAATTTTGTTGGCAGCAAGCTCCTGCACAAGTGGTCCTCACGGCATTTTAACCCATATAGATACATGCAGTTATGTCTTTATGGGTTGAGATGTATACTATGTAAAGTCATTCATATCCTGCCAACAATGCATACATTTCACCCTGAATCAGTCATTCACATGGCATCAGGACAGGTGCAGAATGACCTAGGCCTTCAGTCATTTTGCATCTGGACTGCCACCATGTACATGACTCACTCAGAGCAAGATGTAACAGCAGCAGTGTGCAGGCAGAGGCGCATGCACAGAACAAACTCACCCTTCAGTCATTTAGAAGAACTGAAGACGGAGGTCATTCTGTACCTGTGTTGCCACAGACTACACAATATTTGTTTTAGTTTTGGCCCCAAATTCACTAGACCTTTCTGAAGTCATCCGGGATTGGAGGACACACAGCAAGGGGGCAGGGCTTGTTTGCCGATGACGTCATCATGCTAGCTACAGACCTCTGATACACAGGGAGAGTGGTGTGCTTCTTAACCGCTTCCAGACCGCCTTATAGCAGAAATACTGGTACAGGGTGGCACGGGTGCACACAATTACGTATATATACACGTGATTTTGCATCTCGAGGTAGGGGGCTCATGCGCGCTCTACCCGCGCCGCCATTCATGGCCGCAGCTGTCAATCACTGGGTCCCACCCGATGATTACTCGCTGGTGCCCGGTGATTACTGAGGATCTCCGACGCGGAAGAGAACTGTTCTGTTTACTAACAGTTCTCCTCCCTCTCGGCTTGGGCTGTATTGGTGTCACTGGGGATGTAAGTGACACCAAGTCAGTTCCCCCCCAGTGTCAGAATGTCCACCGCACTCTTTTTATAAGTTACTGATCGCCATTACTAGTTAAAAAAAAATAAAATAAGAAAAAATCCCAGTATATATACAGCCATTTGTAATTGCTATAACTTTCATGCAAACCAATTAATTTACACATATTGGGATTTTTTTTTTTAGCAAAGACGTAGCAGAATATATTTTGGCCCAAATTTATGACGAAATTTGATTTTAAAATTTTTTACTGGACATGTTTAATATCAAAAAGTCAAAAATATAGTTTTTTTTGTCAAAATTGTCAGACTTTTTTTTTTATAGTGCAAAAAAATTAAAAATGCACAGGCAATCATATACCACAGAAAGAAAGCTCTATTCGTGGGAAAAAAAAAGGACTTAAATTTCATTTGGGTGGAGCATTGCATGACCGCGCAATTGTCAGTTAAAGTAACAGCGCTGTAACGCAAAAAATGGCCTGGTCAGGAAGGGGGGTAAATCCTCAGGAGGACAAGTGGTTAATCTGAAAGGCTGGATGTATACATTGTTGCAGTGTTTATTTCTATCACACAGTGTTTTCAATCTGCATTTTCTTCAAATAAATACAGTATATTGGTGAGAACTATGCCAGAATCTAGTCTTTCATATACATGGTGCATGGTGTTTATGCCCATGACATTCAGAAGATTATTGAGGAGATTGACAGGTCTCTATTTTCCTTTAAAGGGACATGAGCTTGTTTGACTTCTTTAGAGGTCTTAACAAAACGTGATCGGATTGATTTGCTACAAGGGTGAAGGAGTGCACAGGGTATAGATATGCAGGAAGAGGATCGCAAGTATTACACTTGGAACGAGACTGGATTACAGTTTTTTTTTTCTTTAACAAATTTCTCACGTGGAATTTATCATAGACTTTTGTGATCTTTTGGGACTTTTATCTTTACTGTACTATTTATCTGTATAATTTTTATTATAATAATATTTGATCAAGGATCGGTGTGATTATGATAGATGATACACTTATTATTTATTGTTTTGATTTTTTTTGATAGATTTTAATTTTGTTTAGTTTTTTTTCTCACATTGATCGTGAGTGCTGCACTGATTTGGGTTATTAGACTAATATACTGTATGCATGTAAACATTTGCAGAAATACTTAGGCTGAGTTCATACTAGATGGAGAGCTGCCAGAGTGCTTTTCCGCTCAGGTGGCTCCCCATTTCCAGCTCCAGTAGGGGGCAGTGTGGTGTGCGATTCAGCGCATCACACTGCTCCCTTTTTTTTTTGTTTTGTGTGAACTTTATTTGAAGTGTACAAAACATACACTTAAATCACAGCAATGTAAAGCGATGCGCTGCGTTGCTGTACATTATTGTGCGATTTGGCACGGTGTGCTGCAATAAAATGCAGCATGTCTGCAACCATATGCTTTATTGCAATGTGAATGGGACACATAAGTAACAATTGTTTCCTGTGTGTCCTTACAGCGACAGATGTTTTACAATACAGGAAAAAATATGTCACTGCATATAAGGTGAATTAGCCCTTACACTTGTACAGCATGAAATAAGGTCTAGATCAGGCGGTAGATACAGTATTTTCTTGTTTTTCAAGTCTGGACACTTTTACCCTCTACCTGTCCAGGCCAATTTTCAGCTTTCAGTGCTATCACACTTTGAATGACAATTGCGTGGTCATGCAACACTGTACCCATATGAATTTTTTTGAGACTGCTAAAACTTTATTTTGGTGGTATTTATTCACTACTGGGATTTTTTATTTTTTTGCTATGAAATGAAAAAGTGTTTTTCTTATAAAATATTGCAAATAAATAATCTTTCTTCATAAATCTTGGCTAAAATCTATTCATCTTTAGTAAAAAAAAAAAAAAAAAAAAAAATAACCCATACTGTTACCCTAGCAGTACAGTGTCACCATAGTGACACTGTACTACTTGTAGGGGGTGATTATTTTTTTTTTTTACACTGATTGCTTTTTTACCCATAAAGGCTGTAAAAGCAATCATTTCTCCTTCTCTCTGGCTGTATTCTTGCAGCCATTGAGAACTACTGTATGACCTGTGATTGGTCACAGCTTGTTACATGGTACAAGGCTGTTGTGAATAGCCTTGTACCATGTGATCTCTGTGATCATTCACAGATTTCACACGTAGTAAGCAATGATGTCAGAAGTGAACTGATTGGCCAATCCGTGATCACATGATCGGGACCTCACACAGAGGTCCCGTACAGCGATCAGTGTTCTGCGGTGCCGTGCGCTGCCAGGGAGCGCACACAGGCAGGGAAGCGGGAGGACGTTTATAACACGGCCACCCACCCCTGCACAGCTCCCATCAGGCCGTTTATGTACATGGCCGGACGGGAAGTGGTTAAGCAGCTAAACACCATGGACCAAAGCAGAGCTGTGTGATTGGACTTACGGCATGCAGTACTACTGTATGCAGCATGTTTGTGTGCATGAGCCCTTTTGTTGTGTAGTAGAAAGGATATTTTGCAGAATTTATGGCGCATTTGACATATTTGTACAGCATTGCACTTAACTTTGATAGCCTAAATGTTGTCATGTTGACATCATGCTTATCTAATCTGACACAAAATCAAACAACATGCTAGGAAAATTTCAGTTAATTATTGAACACAACAGTCCACACAACACGCAAAAAGCCTTTCTATACAGTATATGGCCTAAGGATAAATCATTATAACAGAGAACTTAAACATGAAACGGTGCACATTCGATAATACATTAGAAAAAGCACAGGACATGTTGATACTTAGAAGGGATGACACGAGAGTTACTGAATAGATGGTTTTAGAATGCATTCAATGTGGAAAGAGGGGTTTGGCTGTGGTATTGTCACATGTATAAGAAGAAGAATGGAGTTTCACTATGTATCTGGATCATGTGATATGAGAGAGATAAGAAAATAAATAGCATTCACAGAACATAACAATCAAGATGGTGGATGAGAACATTGCCCTAGGATCGGATATGTTTTCATTGCTAAGTGTATTCATACAAAGTAATGTGTATGTGAAAGCATTACAGGTATTTATTTTCTCTCAAAGAGATCACAATAACCTGGTTTTCTCTGCAAAATGAGGACACTATTCAGGGTCAGCATCTACTTCCTAGCCTGGGATTCTGCCTCAGAGAGAACACAATTATGTAAATCATGCTGCCTGCGCAGTTCTTGGCTGTTTTCGCCAATGTCCGAACAAGGTCAGCACCTGATGCAACCTCTCTCCTTGTGAATTTCTCCAATTTACAATGTTGCAGTCTGATCACTGGAGGAAGAAATGTATCTTCTTGACTGCAGCAGACTGATTACATCACCTCGGTCAAGGTAAAGTCACTGGACTGGAGCTAAAGGATGGCTTTTTAAGGATAAAAGGTGGAGCTTTTACTATTTATTTGTTTGCTTCAAGCAGTATTAAACCCAAAACTGCATCAGTATTCTTTTCTTTGGCTTTTTCTCTGTTTTCACCTGGTGATCTGGCTAGTAACACACCTCCTGTATTAGTAAGACCAGGGTCAGTGCTAGACTATTTTGCGCCCTAGGCAAGATCAGCTACTTTTGCCCCCCCCCCAAAAAAAAAAAAAACAATTTTTAAAAACAGTAAATTTCTTTTAGTTTGCAAAAATAAGGGCCATAAGATGCCACCAGCACCAATATTAAAGACAAAATGTATATTAACTAAATATATTAACCGTATTAACCAATCAATCAGACAGGGAACCAAACAAAAGGGACACAGTTACAAAACTCCACAGTGACAGGAGCTGCCAACCGGCTTGAAGTGAGGGACTGAGTCTGAGAGGAACATTGGAAAGAGCAGCAGCTCAGCTGCTACACTGGCCCCAGAGACCCAGCATCTTCCTCTGTTTTTTCTTTCTTTCCCTGTGCTGCCCCTCCCCTCAGCTGAAGGATCATTCATGACATAGCAGCATCCCACATGATCAATCAGCATCCACTCCCATCACCCCGGCCATTGTCCACCCCCCTCCTCATCCTGTCACCACCATGACCCGCCATCCTCCTAGGCTCGGCTCACCTCTGATGGCTCCTGCCAGGGTGCGAAGTCTAGGCTGTGACTCTCAGTTAGGACAGGTGGCCTCCCAGTACTACACGGCTTCCCTCTCATACACATCGGGCCTCCAATCATCCTACTAACATAAGGTTAACCCTGCAACCAGAGCGCAACCCGCCTATTGATTGGCTCCAGCTGTGTAGAAGAATGCAGAGCCAACACTGGACATGCCCCATTCAGTCACTAGTCAGATCCCTGTTATAGCTGGAGGATCGTGTGTGCCAGGGTGTGTACCAGAGATGTACGGACAAATACTCCGATCAGACACTGCTGACTGCCCAGTGTACTAGGCTAATGTCATCACTTCCCATGCTAGGGGGAGCCGACACTTCACTGCTACATGGAATATATATATATATATATATATATATATAACAGTCAGGTCCATAAATATTGGGACATCAACACAATTCTAACATTTTTGGCTCTATACACCACCACAATGGATTTAAAATGAAACAAGCAAGATGTGCTTTATCTGCAGACTGTCAGCTTTAATTTGAGGGTATTTACATCCAAATCAGGTGAACGGTGTAGGAATTACAACAGTTTGCATATGTGCCTCCCACTTGTTAAGGGACCAAAAGTAGTGGGACGGAATAATAATCATAAATCAAACTTTCACTTTTTAATACTTGGTTGCAAATCCTTTGCAGTCAATTACAGCCTAAAGTCTGGAACGCATAGACATCACCAGACGCTGGGTTTCATTCCTGGTGATGCTCTGCCAGGCCTCTACTGCAACTGTCTTCAGTTCCTGCTTGTTCTTGGGGCATTTTCCCTTCAGTTTTGTCTTTAGCAAGTGAAATGCATGCTCAATCGGATTCAGGTCAGGTGATTGACTTGGCCATTGCATAACATTCCACTTCTTTACCTTAAAAAACTCTTTGGTTGCTTTCGCAGTATGCTTTGGGTCATTGTCCATCTGCACTGTGAAGCGGCGTCCAATGAGTTCTGAAGCATTTGGCTGAATATGAGCAGATAATATTGCCCGAAACACTTCAGAATTCATCCTGCTGCTTTTGTCAGCAGTCACATCATCAATAAATACAAGAGAAGCAGTTCCATTGGCAGCCATACATGCCCACGCCATGACACTACCACCAGCATGCTTCACTGATGAGGTGGTATGCTTAGGATCATGAGCAGTTCCTTTCCTTCTCCATACTCTTCTCTTCCCATCACTCTGGTACACGTTGATCTTGGTCTCATCTGTCCATAGGATGTTGTTCCAGAACTGTGAAGGCTTTTTTAGATGTCGTTTGGCAAACTCTAATCTGGCCTTCCTGTTTTTGAGGCTCACCAATGGTTTACATCTTGTGGTGAACCCTCTGTATTCACTCTGGTGAAGTCTTCTCTTGATTGTTGACTTTGACACACATACACCTACCTCCTGGAGAGTGTTCTTGATCTGGCCAACTGTTGTGATGGGTGTTTTCTTCACCAGGGAAAGAATTCTTCAGTCATCCACCACAGTTGTTTTCCGTGGTCTTCCGGGTCTTTTGGTGTTGCTGAGCTCATCGGTGCGTTCCTTCTTTTTAAGAATGTTCCAAACAGTTGTTTTGGCCACGCCTAATGTTTTTCTTATCTCTCTGATGGGTTTGTTTTGTTTTTTTCAGCCTAATGATGGCTTTCTTCACTGATAGTGACAGCTCTTTGGATTTCATCTTGGGAGTTGATTGCAACAGATTCCAAATGCAAATAGCACACTTGAAATGAACTCTGCACCTTTTATCTGCTCATTGTAATTGGGATAATAAGGGAATAACACACACCTGGCCATGGAACAGCTGAGAAGCCAATTGTCCCATTACTTTTAGTCCCTTAACAAGTGGGAGGCACATATGCAAACTGTTGTAATTCCTATACTGTTCACCTGATTTGGATGTAAATACCCTCAAATCAAAGCTGACAGTCTGCAGTTAAAGCACTTCTTGTTCGATTTCAAATCCATTGTGGTGGTGTATAGAGACAAAAATGTTAGAATTGTGTCGATGTCCCAATATTTATGGACCCGAGTGTGTGTGTGTGTGTGTGTGTGTGTGTGTGTGTGTGTGTGTGTGTGTGTGTGTGTGTGTGTGTGTGTGTGTGTGTGTGTGTGTGTGTGTGTGTGTGTGTGTGTGTGTGTGTGTATATATATATATATGTATATATATATATGTATGTATGTATATACACATATACATATATGTATGTATATACACATATACATATACACACACTAAATGGTCATGTGTGTGGACAGGCTGTGAGATAATTGTGCAGATTAAAGATACCATCATTCCCTCTGTATGAGGACAGGAGGACTCTGCAGAAAAATGGAGAATTCATACTCCATAGACCACAGAAAGAGAGAGTGCCAGCCTGGCTGCGCCCAGGTCCTTCTAGGTGGCAGTGCACCCTAGGCGGCTGCCTAGTATGCCTAGTGGAAGCACCAGTCTGGATAAATGAGCACAGGACACAGTAGGCAGCAACACTGCCAGCCTGGTGGGATGGGAGTGTTAAATGTATTCACAGATTTGAATACTATAACAAGCTGAAGCCAAACTCCAGATCACACTTTATAATCAGTTACAACAAACATTTTTTTCCTTTTGAGATAAAGGTTTTACATAGATAAATAAAAGCTGATCATTTTAATTACCCTGCCAATGGTAAATGGATTGTCTCAGCCATGTAAACAGATACATTCTGCAAGAAAAGCTACATTTCTGAAAAATAGCTGCAGAGTTGCTGTCTGAATCACCAGATGAAAACAGAAGAAAAAGGAAACTAATGCAGCCATCACATATAAGAATTGTTCAGCTGCAATTTAATAAATATTTGCTTTTGGGTTTAGTACTGCTTTCATATATGACATGTCAGGAATGTATTCGTATGGATTTTTTAAAGTTACTGAAAGGTCCACTTTAATGTTTGTTACTATGATTATGAATCATCTTGTTATCAATATAGCTACAAATGGATACAGATAATAATACAAACCCAATTCCAAAAAAGTTGTCACACTGTTTAAAATTTACATAAAAACAGAATGCAGTGATTTGCATATCTCATAAACTCATATTTTATTCACAATAGAAAATAATCAAATTTTTAAATTGAGAAAATGTACAATTTTATAAAAAAATAAAGTAATTTTGAAATTGATGGCTGAAACACATCTCAAATAAATTGGGACAGAGCAACAAAAAGCTGGCAAATATAAGTGATACTAACAAGGAAGAGCTGGAAGAACATTTTGCAACTAATTAGGTTCATGACATCAGGTTGAAGCATCACCACTACGGGAGACTTTATAGAGGGGCAGTAAAGTCCACCACCCATGTGAAGGAAGCCTAAAAGCTGACCTCTGTTTCTACATTTTATGCTCAGCTGGAATTGTGATAGGTTTACTGTGTCACTAGCAAGGATGCATTGCTGTACTTGTACTGTATGTATACAAAAATATGTTTTAAGAGGATGATTAATACACACCATGTAAAACTGAAGACGGTACTGTTTCTTCACTAAACTCAACACAAACATGCAGAAACCTGTATGACAGAAAAACAAAAACATGCAAATTGCTTAGCAGCTTAGTGTGCTCATTGAGAGTAAACACATAGGATGTGGAACACTCAAATCAAACAAAGATTAAACGCTACTTGCAACTGAGAATGCCACTAGCACAAAAAACACAAGATAATAAATAACAGAAAAATATGTACATAGGCATATCAAAAGGTTATGAACAACATGGGAGACTGCACACAGTGGGATTGATTTACCAAAACTGGAGCGTGCAAAATCTGCAGCACAGAAATCAATTAGCGTCCAGGTTAAGCTAAGGGTTCGTTCACACTTGACTTTATTTCTAACTCTTGCCAAATGCCCCTATAGCGTTTGACAGGTGTTTGGGAAGCGTTTTTAACGCTCCTCAAATGCTCCATGCACGGTTTTGAGGCGGTTGATAGGCATTTGCCAAGCGTTAAAACCGCACCACAAACTCCTATAATGAAGTTAAATGGTATTAACGCTCCGCAACCGCCTCCCAACCTTGTTACAACCGCACCGCAAACTCCTGAGCAGCACCATAGACTTGAATAGAGGCTTCAACTCCTCCTGACTCAACCCAAGGCATCAGTTTTGCCACAATGCTTCCGTGTGAACAGCATTGTGTGCTGCCATGTGCAGAATTTTCATAGGTGTTTGGGAAGCGTTAAAAATGCTTCCCAAATGCCTGTCTGATGCCTGCTGCTAGTGTGAATGTAGCCTTAATTGGACAAGCTGAAGTTAGAAGCTGATTGGCTACCAGGCACAGCTGCACCAGATTTTGCATTCTCCACTTTTAGTAAATCAACCCCAGGGCATGTAAATGGGATTTGCAGCCTATATTCACTTCTTTCTCAGACTCCACTAAGTAGTAATACTGCTAGGGTTGGGGGGCAGCTACTGGTCCCTCCATTGATCAGAAGATCTGAATCATCAGGCAGACATGTGAAACTATCCTCTTCACGCTTCCTCTAGTGAGAACTGTAAAATTTAAAAATGTCCCTTTACTTTCTCTTCCTCTTACAGAAGGTGAAAGTGACTCTAGAAATGACTCCGCTGACAGCAGTAAAAACTGACAGAGGCTCCAACTCTTCACTAATTTATTTATAACTAAAATAAATGATTAAGACTTTAGTGGATTTTTATTGTCAAAGGATGAAAAAGGAGGGACCCCCCTAGGACTTGGGACTTTAAAGGCTTAAATAGTACCAAAAATATATAAAAAAAAAAGTAAAAATTTTTACTTGTCAAAAATTGTTATGACACACAGTACATCATACAGAGTCATACTACAGCTTCCAAATCAGAATATGAAATTACATGATAAGGATACCCAGTATGACTGTGTTTGACCAAAACCAAGTCAAACACAGTCATACTGGGTATCAGGGGTAGACTGACCATTTGGAAACTCGGGCACTGCCCGAGGGCCCGGGGTCAGTAGGGGGCCCCATGAGATGCCCCTGGTACCTTTTTTATAGGCTTTTTTGAGTTTGGGCAAGGACACAGGGGCCCCATGATCCCCTATTGCCCGGGGGCCCCATGAGTTGTCAGTCTGCCCCTGCTGGGTATCCTTATCATGTAATTTCAGATTCTGATTTCGATGCTGTAGTATGACTCTGTATGATGTATTGTATGTATATGTGTCATAATTTTTGACAAATAAAAATGTGTACTTTAACATTTTTGGTACTATTTAAGCCTTTAAAGTCCCAAGTCCTACAGGGTCCCTCCTTTTTCATCTAATTGTTGTTTTGGTGATGGTGGCTTACAATCAGGAATTTTCCCTCTTTTCCTTGTTTATTGTCAAAAGAAGACAACACAAAGGTTGTTTACCTATCTGAGGGCACTGGGCCACTACACTTGCCCAAAAAGCTTCTTTAAAGTACACAGGTTGTGTGTAGTATATCCAGTCCTTCTGCCCTGCTGCCACGCCACCTCCTCCCATTTGCCAGCAAATCCCAGCTCTTAAAACAGTATTAAACCCCCAAACCAAAAATGTAATATACAGTTGTGCTCAAAGATTTGCATACCCTTGGGAACTTGGTAATATACAGCATGTACCATTTTTAAAGAAATCCTGACCGAGCAAGCAAAACATTTCTTTTATTTCTTATGGGATACATATTCAAAAGGAAGGTCATAACAGAATGGCACCATCATAAAAAAAAACCATGACAACAAGTAAACAAATGAAATGATCCCTTTTTAAAACTTGGCATCCCCTAAGTTCTTAATACTATGTACAATATTACCTCCTTTAGCATCAACAACAGTGTGCAGTCTTTTGTAATAGTTGTCTATGAGGCTTCAAATTCTTGCAGGTGGTATAGCTGCCCATTCATCTTGGCAAAAGGCCTCCAGATCATGCAAAGCCTTTGGTTGTCTTGCATGAACCGCATATTTGAGATCTCCCCAGAGTGCCTTGACGATATTAGGGTCAGGAGATTGTAATGGTCACTCTAGAACCTTCACCTTTTTCTGCTGTAACCACTGGAGGGTCAGCTTGGCCTTGTGCTTGGGGTCATATTGTCAAATCCAAAAGCATGCCATATGCAGCCTTCATGCAGAAGAATGCTAATTGTCTGCTAGTATGTTCTGACAACATACTGCATTCATCTTGATATCAATTTGCACAAGATTCCCTGTGCCTTTAGTGCTCACCCCCCCCCCCCAAAAAAAAATTATTAGTGATCCATACCCATGCTTCACAGTGAGGAAGGTATTCTTATCGCTGTTGACCCCCTCTCCAATCATAGTGCTTATGGTTGTGACCATAAAGCTCTATTTTGGTCTCATCACTCCAGATTACATTGTGCCAGAAGCTGTGAGGCATGTCAACGTGTTGATGGCCATGTTGTAACCGGGCCTTTTTGTGGCATTGGCACAGTAAAGGCTTCTTTCTGCCATCTCGACCATGCAGCTAATTTTTGTCATATTGACATATTGTACTCCTTGAAACAACCACACCATATTTTTTCCAGAGCTGCCTGTATTTCTCCTGAGGTTACCTGTGAGTTTTTCTTGGTATCCCGAACAATTCTTCTGGCAGTTGTTCCCGCAATATTTACCTAACCTTGACTTGGTATCAAGAGATCCCTGAATTTTCCACTTCTTAATAAGTGATTGAACAGTACTGATTTGCATATTCAAGGCTTTGGATGTCTTTTTATATCCTTTTCCATCTTTATAAAGTTCTATTACCTTGTTATGCAGGTCTTTTGACAGTTCTTTTCTGATCCCCATGGCTTAGTATCTAGCCTACTATTTATACACTGACACTAACGGCAATTTAAAAAGTCACAGATGTAGGAAATTAACAATTAATTGCCATTTTAACCCGTGTGTGTCACCTTGTGTGTCTGTACCAAGACCAAAGATTCCAGGGTATGTAAACTTTTGAAAATGGCCATTTGGGTGATTTCTGTTACCATTATGGTTTAAAAGGGAGCCAAACAACTATGTGATAATAAATGGCTTCATATGATCACTATCCTTAAATAAAAGACAAGTTTTTTTGGCATGATCAGTCATATTTTCAATATCGATGCCAAAATTTCATGATTTCTGCCAGGGTATGCAAACTTTTGAGCAAAACTTTATTTCAGCTTAACGGTCCTTGGATGTGGTGGCTGTAGTAGTTATTGTTTTAAGCTCTTTCCCACTCTGTTTTCACTTGGTGATCTGGCCAGTAACATACCTCCTGTATTAGACAGACACCGCTCTGGATGAAGGAACACAAGAGGTACAGCAGATAGCAGCATAGTCAGTCTGGGGGGGGGGGAGGGGGAGAGTTAGATGTACTAGCAGATTTAGATACACTAACAAACTCCATGTTTTCTTTCCATTTGGGATAAAGGCTTTACATGAATAAATAATAGCTAGTCATTGTAAGCACTTTTGCCAGTGCTAAATGGGTTTGTCTCAACCCGCAAACTGCTACAACTGCAAGAGAGCTTGTTGTTTGAAAAACAGCAGACTTACTGGCCATAGATGCACTAGCAGATTTAAATGCGCTAACAAATTGAAGCTAAACTTCAGCTCACCCTTTATAACCGGTTACATCAAACATTTTTTTCCTTTTGGGATAAAATGTATGTTTTACATAAATAAAAGCTGATCATTGTAAGAACCCCAACCAGTATTGAATGGTTTGTCTCATCCCTGTAACAGATAAATTTAGCAAGAGGGTTTGTTGTTTTGCAAAACAGCAGACTTACTGGACAGATCACCAGGTGGAAAGAAAGAATAAAAAAAATAAAAAAAATGCAGCCATCACATCTAAGAACTGGTAAGCTGCAATATAATAAATGTTTTCTTTTGGGTTTAATACTACCTTAAAATGAAAGTAGGGAATGGCTGTGTAACCACAGCAGCTCTAGTAGCTGCTGCTGGCAACAAAAAACTGTCTGACAGTGTTTATTAACACTGTTCAGCCAGGAAATAGAGATACAAAGTATGATTGTTACTTTTGTATCTACTCAGTTTGATTCATCTGCAGATCAAAAAGGAGAGCTTAGCGCTTACACACAACCAGATAAGTACAGAATTTTTTTTCTATTTTAGTTGAGAAATGTTTTTATTTAACCCCCTAGTAACCCTATTTACCCTACTTAGCTATTCCTCCCCCTTCTCGCTTTAACTATTATTTTCATAATGATTTTTTTTATTTTCATTTCAAATTTTATTAATAATTACTATTTAAAACTTCTTTTCAATTCTATTTATGTTGCCTGTTATTTTTGTCACGTTAAAAAAAAAAAAAAGCACAAAATTTACAAAAAAAAACACCTTTATTTCATTTGTTCTAGAATCATAAATTTTAAATAGGACAAAATTATAGAAATAAATGTATACATTTTACCTCTAGCAATACTATTTTTTTATAACAGTGGTCTCAAAAGAAAAAAAGTGCATATCTTTTTGTTTTGTCTAAAAGAATGCAGAAAAAAATCATTTTTGCAAGACAGAAAAAAAAAGCAATATGTATTACCATGTTATCTTAAGTAATGACAGTAATTGACAAAAAAGCTAGTCCATAGCAGAAATGTAAAAAATGACTCTTCTCCATACGGGTGTACAGGTGTGATGGCTGAAGTAGTTAATACTAATACTACACATGCGACCACTATACATATACATTATGAAAATTCCCCAATAACTGATCCAGTTAGCACAAAACCTAGTTAAACACATTCTAACGTTTAGATGAAAATCAAAATTTTCACTCAGTTTAATTACATTTTCTGTACTCACTAACTGGATCAAGTGTTGTATATTTTTTTTTTTCATCATTTAGTGTATTGTCCTTACCAAATGCACCTTTCACTTGCTAGTTACAAAATTGATACGAGCAGCTCGCATTGACCAAGACCATAGCATAAAAATTAGATTCTATCAGGTTTAGTCCACTAACCAGACACAAGTGCAGGACTCTCAAAGGGTACATTTTGTCATTCACCAAAAGGGCAATATTGGACAAGAATGCGATTATATTTATATATCATGTATAGCGAATCTATATTTTGTGTTCAAAAGGCCAAAAACAAGCACTCTTTTTTAAAACTACTGGAATTAAAGTGATTGTAAAGGCTCGTTTTTTTATTTTTTAATAACACACGTGTTATACTTACCTGCTCTGTGTAATAGTTTTGCACAGGGTAGCCCTGATCCTCCTCTTCTGAGGTCCCCCGCTGGCGCTCCTGGCTCTGCCTCTTCTTGGTGTATCACTACAAGAAACCGCTTGCCGTCATGGCACACCTGCATGATCGATCCCGAGCAACCCCTGTGTGTCTATAAGTGCGTGGCTCGACCCCCCCCATCACAGGCTGTGATTGAAAGCAGTGGGAGCAAAAGGCTCATGCTGCTGTGCCTGAGCCAAAATGAGGAGGCAGAGAGCGCAGAGAGGCTCTGCTCTCCTGCACATTGCTGGATCGAGATCGGGCTCAGTTAGTATAAGGGGGAGCTGCATACAGAAGGGCTTTTTTGCCTTCATGCACAGAATGCATTAAGGTATTATCATTATTATACAGGATTTATATAGCGCCAACAGTTTGCTCAGCGCTTCCTTCTGTCTTTACAACCACTTTAAGAGCATTAAAGTTACACTCATTCCCTCAGACATATTAGCACAGGACAACACTTGCTATGGCTTGACCATCCATTTATATCTAAAACCACACACATGCAAAAGCAGAGATGTCAGAAGGTTTCCAAATGCTGCCCACACAAGCACTGATTTTGCATGACTTCTTAGCCTAGGTTCACACCTAATCATTTTCCGCAGTGTTTTGCAGAAACGCACTACAGTACATTTAACATGATTTCCTATGGGACACGTTCACATCGCCGTGCTTTCACCTGGCGCATTTTTTGGAAAGGGTCACGGAATTTTTTAAATGCAAAAAGCAGCATTTTTGGTTCTATAGACTTCAATGGAAATGCTGCAGAAAAAGTATGTAGTGCGTTTTTGCCGTGTTTTTGATGCGTTTTGCGTTTTAAATCTGCCTAGCAACAAGGAAAAAAAATACATGTCAAAAAAAGCATGTACAAAAATGCAAAACGCACAGCAAAATGTAATGTAGAAACGAATCAAATGCAAACTGCATAGGTGTGAACCTAGCCTTAGATACAGGTGTACCTCAGTTTACGAATTTAATTCACTCTGCGGGACTTTTGTATTGCGAAAAATTTGTAAACTGAAACGCGGTTTCCCATAGGAATGCATTGAAACCCAATTAATCCGTTCCGGAGGTCAGAAAAAAGTAAAAAAATTGTCTTTTATGTGTTCAAAAATCTCTTTATAAAGTGCACTTTAAAGGCATAAATACTGTACAGGGACATGATTAAAAAAAAAAATTGTAAATGCATTGAAAACCAATTAATCCATTCTGGAGGTCAGAAAAAAGTAAAAAAAAAAGTCTTATCTGTTCAAAACGCTTTATAAATTGCACTTTAAAGGCACAGTACTGTACAGGGACATGATTTAAAAACAATTTGTAAATGCATTGAAAACCAATTAATCCGTTCGTATTGTGAAAAAAATTTGTAAACCGAGGCATATTTTCAATGGATTTTCATTCGTAAACCAAAAATTATGTTAACCGAGGCGTTCGTAAACCGAGGTATGCCTGTATATTTAAATAGATATGCGTTCAATGCATTGGAAACACTTTCATTTGATTGTTGTTTTTATTCAACATTATGAACTAAATACTCCAGCCATGTACTGATTTACCAACAACTATACAGTAAACAGGCTTAGCCAACTAGATGTAAATGTAATTAATTGTTTGGTGTAACAACTAGCTGGACTTGTACAAGTTTGTACTGCTACATCGGCTTACTGATTATGTGGTCAATGTGATTGGCTGCCATAGTGATCCTGTGATCCGGGACCCATCCTACTTGGTGTAAATAGAGACTGGGAGCTGTCCGTGAAAGCATGGCGACAGTGCTGGAAGCTCTCCCAGCACAAAACAGAAACTGCAATGTTTGTGGCAGGGTCAGTCCGACCATTCGAGCACTCGGGCAATGCCCGAGGGCCCGGGGTCAGTAGGGGACCCCATGAGCTGCCCCTGGTACCATTCATTGGCTTTTTCATAGGCTTTTTTGGGTGTGGGTGAAGACACAGGGGCCCCATGATCCCCTATTACCCGGGGGTTGTCAGTCCGCCCCTGGTTTGTGGTAAGCTTAAAATGACTCTGCCCCTTTAGGGCTCATTCACACTATGCCCCTTAAGCTGCACTGATCAGCAAACAATGCAGGCTCAATGCCCGTGCACACAGAAAACAATTCTTTTCTGTGTGGCCTCTTCACACTATAATGCTGTGCTGAGATATATTGTGTAAAAATGAGGCACGTCTACAATTTTTCAGCACAATGCATCTCATCATATGACACTGCATCACAGTGCATTTCAACGTGCTGTGGTGCATAGAGTTAAGTGTCATTTTGTAACACTTCAATAAAGTTAAATGTAAAAAAAAAAAAAAAAGGGGAATAAACCCATTACCACCTCTACACAATGCACTCAACGCTTGCAGTTTAGTGTGTGGGCTGTTGTGAATAAACCCTTACACCCAAATGTTTGACTGCTCTCATAGGTAAAGCTCTGCTGCCTTCTGGCTGTGTCAGAGCTAGCCCACCCTTCCTCCTGTGGGGTGGGGATCTTTAACATAGGAAAGCGGTGCTTTGTCCAATCAGAACAGCCCAGACATAGTGGGAGCAATGAAATCTGCTTTTGGTTGAGATGTGTGCACTTTATACTTGCTAATAACATT
Organism: Staurois parvus; assembly: GCF_062004578.1. NCBI lineage: Eukaryota > Metazoa > Chordata > Amphibia > Anura > Ranidae > Staurois > Staurois parvus. The sequence continues at coordinate 1,561,145 of NW_028317887.1, read as the reverse complement.
TTTTTTTTTTTTTTTTTTAAAGGGACAGAGCTTTTTGTTATTAATTGTGAATTTTAATTAAGCATATATTCAGTAAATGCTTCCCAGTAACCCCAAGTTACATTTGCAGGAAAAGTTTTCTCTTAGCTTGTATTCTGTGCTGTCTCTGAATTATTATTATTATTATACAGTATTTATATAGCGCTAAAAGGTTTGCTCAGCGCTATACATTATAGTGGGGGACAGAACATGAGACAATACAGTAACAAAACAAAACACGAGGGGGTCAAGGGCCCTGCTCTTTCGAGTTTACAATCTAGGAGGGAGGGGATAGTGGTACAGGAGGAAGTGGCTGTGGGGGATGGAGTGGTAGGAGGAGTGGAGAAGATCGGCTGTTAGGTGAGGGCGGGGTAGGCTTCCCTTAAGAGATGGGTTTTCAGGGTGCACCTAAAGGTGAGGAGGGTAGGTGACAGTCTGATGGATTGGGGTAGTGAGTTCCAGAGGATGGGGGAAGTCCTGGAGAAGTTCTGCAGTCGGGCGTGGGAGGTGGAGACCAGGGAGCTAGAAAGTAGGAGGTCTTGTGAGGAGCGAAGATTACGGGTAGGGTGGTATTTGGGTATCAGGTCGGTGAGGTAGTTTGGGGCAGCGTTATGAATGGCTTTGTATGTCTGTGTTATTAGTTTGAATTTAATGCGTTGGGCAATCGGGAGCCAGTGGAGGGAATGACAGAGGGGGGTGGTAGAAGAGGAGCGGTTGGTAAGGTGGATGAGTCTGGCCGCTGAGTTCAGGATAGACTGAAGCGAGGATAGTCTGTGATGAGGTAGGCCGGTGAGAAGGGAGTTGCAGTAGTCCACGTGAGATAATAAGGGAGTGAACAAGCTGTTTAGTAGTGTCTGGGGTTAGGATCGTACGTATTTTGGAGATGTTGTGGAGGTGGAGCCTACATGAGTTTGCCAACGATTGGACATGGGGTTGGAAGGACAGGTTTGAGTCTAGAGTGACACCTAGGACTTTGGCTTGAGGGGTGGGACTGATGGTGGCGTTGTTGGTCGTGATGGAAGGGGGGGCACGGGCTGGGGGGGAAATCAGAAGCTCGGTTTTGGAAAGGTTCAATTTGAGGAAATGGAGCGCCATCCAGTCTGATTTGTCGTTCAGTAGGTGGGTGATACGGGTGGAGACTGAAGGGGTGAGGCGAGGGGTGAAGAGGTAAATTTGCGTGTCATCGGCGTAGAGGTGATAGTTGAAGCCGTGGGAGTGTATCAGTTTGCCGAGGGAGGAGGTGTAGATGGAGAAGAGAAGGAGCCCGAGGACAGAGCCTTGGGGGACCCCAACAGAGAGGGGGAGGTGGTAGCATTATAGGTAACGCTGAAGGAGCGTTGGGATAGATAAGAGGAGAGCCAGGAGAGAGAGGAGTCTCTGATGCCGAAGGAGTGTAGTTTTTTTGAGGAGGGGGTGGTCAACTGTGTCGAAGGCTGCGGAAGGGTCGAGGAGTAAGAGGACTGAGTAGTGGCCATTAGCTTTGGTGGTCAGCAGGTCATTAGTGATTTTGAGTAGGGCGGTTTCGGTGGAGTGTAGGGGACGGAAGCTAGACTGTAGTGGATCGAGGAGGTTGTTGTCCGTGAGGTGGGCGCTTAGGCGATTGTAGACTAAGCGCTCAAAGAGCTTGGAAGTAAATGGCAGCAGGGAGATGGGTCTAAGGTTGTTCAGGTTGGTGGGGTCCAGGGAGGGTTTTTTGAGTATGGGGGTGATGTGCGCGTGCTTTAGGGGAATGCGCCAGTAGAGAGGGAGAGATTGAAGATGTGGGTGAGGGAGCGTAGGATGGAGGAGGAGGGTGACCGGAGGAGTTGTGTGGGGACAGGGTCAAGGGGGCAAGTGGTGAGGCGGGCTTCTGAGAAGACCTTAGTGACCTCCTCAGTAGCAAGGCTGAAAAACGGAGTGTTGGGGAGGTTGTAGTGTGCGGGATGTTAGGTGTGATGGGGGGTAGGGCAGTTGCGAGGTCAGAGGAGGGGAGAATTGATGGGGTTATAGTGGGAGCGAGGCTAGGTGGGGAGGTAGGTTGAGCATTGGCGATGTCCTTACGGATTGCGTCGATCTTATTTTGGAAGTGATTGGGAATCTCGTGGGCGGTGAGTGAGGTACTGGGTGGGGGTGGGGGGGAGAGAGTAGGGAGTTGAAAGTGGAGAAGAGCCGGACAGGTGGAGAGGGTGTTGATGAGGGTTACGAAGTAAGCTTGTTTGGTGGCGTGGAGGGAGGAGGAGTAGGTGAGGAAGGCGGATTTGTAGAGGGAGAACGCTCGAGGGAATTTGGTTTTGTGCCATAATCGTTCCAGCGCGTGACTGCGTCGTTTAAGATTTTTAGTGTGGTCGTTCTGCCAGGGTTGAAGCGGTTGGGGTCTAATGCTATGTGTGGTTAGGGGTGCTAAGAGTCTAAGGCAGCTGATAGTGAGTCGTTATACGCAATAGTGGCCAGGTCAGGGCATGACAGTGGAAGGATACTGTCGTACAGACGGTCAGCTGCAGAGTGGAGGGGGGCCGGGTTCAGGTTGCGGAGGTTACGACTGGTGATGGTTTGAAATTTGGGGGGGGAGGTGTTTGAGGACAGGGAGATGGAGAACGTAATGAGGTTGTGGTCAGAGAGAGGGAAAGGGGTGTTTGTGAGGTTGTGGAGGGTGCAGAGATGGGAGAAAACGAGGTCCAGGGTGTTCCCGTCGGTGTAGGTGGAGGACTGTGTACACTGTGTGAGTGCAAAAGAAGAGGTTAAGTGGAGGAGTTGGGATGTAGCCGGGTTGTTGACATTGATAGGGATATTGAAGTCTCCAAGGATGATGGTGGGTAGCTCAGAAGAGAGGAAGAAGGGTAGCCAGGCAGAAAAGTCGTCAAGGAAGCGGAATACGGGTCCAGGAGGCCAATAGATAACTGCAACTCTCAGAGGGGTGGGGGAGAAGAGTCGGATGCAGTGGGCCTCGAAGGAGGAGAAAGATAGAGAGGGGGGGTTTGGGAGGACCTGGAAGGTGGTCAGCGGTGACAAGAGCATGCCAACCCCACCACCTCTACGACCGCTGGGTAAATGGGACCAGACAAGACCACCATAGGAGAGTGCCGCAGGGGAGGTGGAGTCAGTGGTTTGGATCCAGGTTTCGGTGACCGCTAGAAGGTTGAGGGAGTGGGAGATAAAGAGGTCATGGATGGCGGTGAGCTTGTTGCAAACCGATCGGGCGTTCAGGAGTGCAACTAAGAGTGGAGGGGTGGATGCGGGGAGGAGGGGGACAGGCATAAGGTTGAGGGGGTTGCGGCAGTTCGTGGGAGTAGGAGGGTGCCTAGTGGGTGAGTGAGGTGGTGAGGGACCAGGGTTAGGAGAAGAAGGGTGAGGAAAGTGAGATGGGAGCAGAATGTACATAAGCGCACATGCCTTCCAGTCCTGGTGTTTGGGTCAGCAGGAGAATGAAGTATCAGCAGGAGGTAATGAGAGCAGTAGTAGGGAGATGGTAGCAGTGAGGGGGAGATGTATAAGTTTTGGGGTGGAGCAGAGGGGTAAAGAAATGAGATTTTGGGAACGCAAGAAAGTAATAAGAAAAGGAGGAGTATAGGGGACATATGAAAAGGGCACACAAAGTGGGACTCAGATTTGTAAGAGATGTTTCCCAGGGTGTTTGCTTGCAGTCTGTCCAGCATGCAGTAGAGTTTCTTGCTGTTGTTGTATCTTCCTGCTGCTTGAGCTCTCCTGCTTGAGTTCAACTGCTGTGTTTAACTGCTTCTTCTCAGAACTCCATCAACGCAAAACTCACGCAATGCAGCACCCCCATCAGTAACTGTGCCCCCCCATGAGTGATCTCCCCCCATAAGCTGGTCTAAATTTATAGGGAGATGCTCAAATGAGCATTCAACTCTGCCCCAATTAGAAGCTGATAAGGATCACATGAATAGTGGGGGATGTTTCTCAGGAAACAGACTACAGTCATAAAAACGGGTGCAGCTAGAGGTGAGAACTGGTCAACAGATACACAAATATAAATACACTATTTGTTCTGAATTTAACAGGAGTCAATGCATTTTCCTAGTTAAGAGTGGAGATAGGAGATAGGTGCATTACTAAGAGAAAAGCAGCAGGAGTCAAAGCGTTTTCCTAGTCATTGAATGCTATTATGCAGCTACCTGTAGAGTTCGACAAGCCTTACAGACAACAAACATTGAATTTAATGTGCACAGTAGACCCAATGGCAAAGGAACACAAACGCACAGAAAAGTGCACACTTCTTTCCTGCGTGGTCAAGGAGACATTATCCCTTTGTTGCCATCATACAGACATATATTAATCATGAGTGTGTCTAATTTCTCTGCAGCAGCTCAGCTATATTGGGTTCTTGACTTAAAGGAGACGCAAAGCCAAAGCTCTTTTGTCCATACTTCTCCTATGGGTCAGAGGAGTGCACATATTTCTACACTCCTGTGACCCAGATTCAGCTGAAAATAGGTCAGCCTGCTGTTGGCTCATGTAACAGAGCCAGTTCAAACTCTACAGGGATCCTGACAATAATGTCGGGATCTGCTCAGATTCCTGATTGGCAGCTGGCTCAGCCTCTCAGCGAACTAATGAGAGCCTGAGCCAGCCACTCCCACCCCCACCACAGCCCAGAGCTCAAGTGAGTGCTGGAGGGGCAGAGCACAAAGCCAGTGACTGACAGTCACCGCTCAGTACTCAAAGGGAACCTGAGAACCAAGCGTTCAGCAATTTTTGATTGCTCAGTTCTTGGTGTAGGGACAGCTCAAATAGATGCTGCAGCCATCTAGGCGAGTAAGAAGGTTTTTTGTTTTCTTTTTTAATCCCGAACTTCTCTTTTAAATGTTCCAAATGAGGAGGTATAAGATATACAGGGGGAGGTTTTGGTTATTAAAATTAAATAGTACAGAAGGATACTAATCAACAAATGTGTGTTCCAGTTCCATATACAGAAGTATTGAAGCATATCTAAACCATAACAATGAACTTCTCTGGTTTGGTCCCTTTTGTTCTGTTAAATATACCATCAGAAATGTTTTGTTACCTGTATTTGAGAAATTCAAAAAAGACCTGTTTTTACCAGAAATCTTGTGAGCTGGCATCTTCCTGTCCTCGCTGCCTGTACTGACTATTATCAGTTGTTCTTAGCTAGCTCTGAGAACTACAGAGCTACACCCTTTACATTATAAAGAATAGGAGAAAGGCTTCTGTTGTCCTATATTATTTCTGTTGTCCTCAGACATATTTTGTACATGTTTTCATCATAGGACTGGTAGTGTGTTCCTGGTAGAATAACTAGTGAAAATAAAGGAAAGCAATCCTAAAAAAAAAAATGGAATTTAGCCACCACATCTGAAGACTGCTAAGCTGCGATATATTACATGTTTGTTTTTGAGCTTAGATACACTTTAGTGTAACAAGTAAAACATGCAAACAAAACAATTGTTTAGTTTGTGCCAGTTACGTGGGACAAAAAAGGTTAGAACAGTAACGATATTTACTTTTATAATGCAGCAATGAGAAACTGCTCTGAGGACATACTTGAGCCATACCCACCCCAAAAAAAGTTAGCAAAAAACGACTGCAATACAAACACTTACTGAGAACAATGCACTTCATACTGTCCAAATTGCAATTGTGTGCACATTAACTGCTGTGAATGAACAATGTGAAAATGAAAAATGCTGCTAGAATATATAGGGAACTATTTTCAATCAGTCATTTAAGCAAAGATGTCTGGATAATCATATCAGCTTCACACAATTTTCCTATGTTCTGATGGTTTCTTTTTTCTTTTTGCGGGGTGGGGGGGTTAACAGTGTGCAAGAAAAACAGGGTCTGCATGGAGGATGTCTGTACTTAAAAACAAAACTAATAAGTCCTATCATTAACCCCTTTATGACTGCCCAACACATCAGCAAAAGGGTGGGCTTTAACAGCCACACGCCGCACATATGTGTCTCTGGGTGATCAAAGTTTATATGCTGAGATCACGCTCACTGTGTGCCCCCAGCACATAGACTGAGCCGTCAAAGACAGCTCTCGGTCTGGACTAAAGAACGGTAGCTGCCAGGAACGACTTCCAGTCATGTGATCACTGTGACAGTGTTGACGTGATCTCCGATCCTTCCTACCCCTCTAATGTTCAGACCTGTTTTATGGGACACAGGGATGGGCAGAAAAAGGTTAAGCGGGCCTGCTGAAGTACATGATAATACTGAGCAATGATAAATCTTCCTATAACTAAGGTATCATGCTGTTAATGTTCAAGTAGAGTTGTCACAAACCTAAGAATTTTTTAAATGAAGCATACCATACAAACATGCATAAGCATATTTACCTTTAGTAATAAACACACACAAGAACAATTAATAGATCTCGAGACAGGCAGTGGAATTTAAATACATATAACCAAAACACCTGCACTCTATTTACCTGCCTAATACATAATAGCTGCTGTAATATACACAATATGTGCAGTAATATATAAACCACAATATACAGCGCTTACATAAATTAAAAGTGCAAAGTAAATAAAATGCAAAACAACAAATGTCCACACGTGATTCCTTTAAATGAAATACAAAACAACAAATATCCACATGTGATTCCTATTACTATAACAAAATAGCATTTATGAGAAACTTAACATATATTCTACAAATTAGTCCATCATCCATAAAGTGCAACAGTTCTTCCACAACAGAGTGAAATGATGTAAAACTTCTGTAAAATAAAGTGCTTCATGCAAAATCCACCACTTCCTGGCCCTTGTGTTCCACTCCACCTGCATGTACCACCACCACAGAGAACTCCCCAGACATCCATGACCTTCTCAATTAAGAGTTGGTCTGTATGCGCTTGCTTGTTTGTATGTATGGATTCCCCCATTCCAGTAAGTCAATCCACCATGCTCCTCATTATTGGCTTTGCCAAAGGTCTGGTGACCCAGAAGTGGTGAGACATGCATGTAGTGTGGAGCGTTGTGAAGCAGAGGGAGCCGGGCAATACATTGAGTGTTTAAACCCAAGTGCAGGGCCTAATGGACTATGAAATGTGACCAGATTTACCAATGGTTTTATATATGTTGATGTTAATTTGAATAAAGGGTATTTTACACTATTGGAGTCTCCTTCTCCGCTTTTAACACATGATACCTTTGGCGAAGTTAATAATGAGGAGCATGGTGGATTGACTTACTGGAGTGGGGGAATCCATACATACAAACAAGCACATATAGACCAACTCTTAATTGAGAAGGTCATGGCTGTCTGGTGAGTTCTCTGTGATGATGGTGGTGGTACATGCAGGTGGAGAGGAACACAAGAATCAGAAATTGGTGAATTTAGCATGAAGCACTTTATTTTACAGTTTTACATTATTTCACTCTGTTGTGGAAGAACTGTTGCACTTGATGATGGACTAATTTGTAGAATATATATGAAGTTTCTCATAAATGCTATTTTGTTATAGTAATAGGCATCACATGTGGATATTTGTTGGTTTGCATTTTATTTACAGGAATCACATGTGGAAGTTAAATACAGATTTACAGTTTTCCTGTAAAAGTCAAGCTTGGTTCCACAATTTCATGCATCTCATGCAAAATAAATGGTGGAGAGGTGAATGTGTATTTCTCAAGTGGTGTTTATAAACAGAGCTTCCGAAAACACATTCAGGCAGGCTCTGCGTCCATGAATTACTGTAATCTGAACTGTTATTGGTCAGCTCAGATTACAGTCATGATGTACAGAGTCAGTCACATTGGCTCTGTACCAATCACAGCCTTCACAAGTGTAAATTCGTAGTACTTACTAACATTCAGCCCACTCACCATGGAGAAAGCTCCTGTTCCTCAATTGTGAATGAGATGAATGTTTGTAAACACAGTGAGAAGGCAGATCAAAGGTGAAGGTGGTGGGGTCTTAAAGTGCCACTGACCACCAACAGTGCCATCAAAGTGCAAAAGAATTAGCTGTATTAACACACAACACATGTTTCCGCCTGTAAATACGCATGTACTAATACAGAACAATTCTGTGAATGAACTCCAAAAGAGTCAGTCTGCATAGCTTCCTTTCCTCCTAATAGGAAAGCCCCACATTATAGTCATGCTTGTTGGCAGCCTCTCTAGACATCTATTTAGGACAATTAACATTCTTATTATGCTAGGGTGAGAGGCATGGGTCTCAAACTTACCTATAACATACAGTGCAAATGATATGAAACGGTGATATCGAATGAGGAACTGAAGGGCCTCTTCTCTCTGAACAGATGTAGCAAAATAGTCTGCCAATGTCTCTCCATAGAAAAAATAATTAACACACAGGAGAAAGTACCTGTAAGTGAAGCAAAACAGCTTACAATGAATTATTCATACTTGCATATAAATAAAATTTGCCACACACATAAAAATGGCAATTAGAGTTAAACAATAAAAACAGAAACAAAAGCATTTCAGCAGCCTCTAACATTTTTTTTTTTTTAAAACAAGCCACCCTGCAATTAATATTCAGTAATACTTACTAGTCCTTAGTGCAATGACTCCTTTGTGCAGGAGACGCAGGCACCCATGTGTTTTGGATTCCTAAGTGCCCTGCTTTGATCTACAGGCTGTCAAGTCACTACTGGATGCCAGGTGCCAAGTGAGAATTGATGTGGCAATGGTTACCGTGACCTGGAGAAGGTTTCTCTTCGTTTTATGCCCTGATCCAAGCTATTGTTTGTAAGTGCACCTTTTATTATTTCACTTATTAAATTAAGTTTTATCAGCATTATCCAGTGCATAGTTTTCATTTGTTTTACACGTCACTGTTCATTCACACGGACCTCATTCACACAGGCGTACTATACCGTATGCCTGTGCAGGTCCGTGCTTACCTGCATGGGGAAGCACAGGTGTTTCGTCATACTTGTGTAGGCAGTGCCATTGATGTCTATTGGGACACAGTGGCTGCATGGACACAACCGCTGTGTCTCATTATGACATCTGTGTGGGTGCTGGTGTATGTCCTATACGCAGACCTTTTGCCAGGTAAGAAAGCTCCTATATGTTTAGCTGTATGCCTGGAGTTCAGTTTAACTGCTTTCCGTCCGCCCTATAGCAGATATACTGATACAGGGTGGCAGGGGGGTGCAAAATCATGTATATATATATATATATATATATATATATATATATATATATATATATATATATATATATATATATATATATATATATATACACATACACACACACACGTGATCGTGCATTTCCGGGTAGTGGGCGCACTAAAGGTGTGCGCACACCCTACCCGCGCCGCAATTCGCGGCCAGCAATCACCGGTTCCTGGTTGGTGATTACTCGCCAGCGCCCGGTGATTGCCGAAAATCCTTGACAGGGAGTAGAACTGTATGTAAACAATACAGCTGTCCTCCCTGTCAGCTCGTGCACACTGCTTTAGATGGCACAGCACAGCCATCCAAAGCAGTGTGATTACAGTGAAGCACAGACACACAGCCCAAAGTAAACCAGCACACAGTTAACCTTTTGATCGCCCCTCATGTTAACCCCTTCCTGCCCAGTTCCAGTAGTATAGTGTCAGTGCTTTTTTTTTTTTTTTATCACTAATCACTGTATTGGTGTCACTGGGGATGTCAGTGACACCAAGTCAGTTCCCCCCAGTGTCAGAATGCCCGCTGCAATACCGCTATAAGTCGCTGATCGCCACCATTACTAGTAAAAATAAAAAAATTCCATACTATCTATACTACCATTTGTAAACACTATAACTTTCATATACACCAATTAATTTACACGTATTGGGATTTTTTTTAGCAAAGACATGTAGCAGAATACATTTTGGCCTAAATCTATGACGAAATGTGATTTTTAAAATTTTTTTTTACTAAACATATTTAATAGCAAAAAGTCAAAAATATTGTTTTTATTTCTCAAAATTGTCAGTCTTTTTTTTTTCTTATAGTGCAAAAAAATAAAAAAAAACACACAGGCGATCAAATACCACCAAAAGAAAGCTCAATTCGTAGGGAAAAAAAGAACGTACACTTCATTTGGGTGCAGCGTTGTATGACCGCGCAATTGTCAGTTACCGTAACGCAAAAAATGGCCTGGTCACGAAGAGGGGGTAAATCATCAGCAGGGCAAGTGGTTAAATATTTTCCCAGTGAGGTCTGTCACCTGGAGCAAGCAGAAATTCTATTCTCCATTATGTAAAAAGATGATTACAATAACATTAAGCAAGATATCTTCTTAAAGATCAAATATACTAACAGGTAATTAAATAATAAAAGCCACACATCACGGTTTTATCACAGTAAAGTTTTAGCTGTTTATACTTCGTGATTTTTACCAATGTGTGTTTTAAAACAATATATTAATTTTCCAGTTTTTCATTAAGAAGTGTTTAGAAATATGAGATACTGATGAGTTCCATGCTGTGTTGGTAACTCTTGGAATACGGCTTGAACCCAGCCTGAATCCAATTAATTCCCTTTTTCTGCCTCCTAGTAAATGAAGGCAGTGCCAAGTCTCACCCAAACAGGAGAAGAAAAACAGGATTTTCATGTAACTGTTTAAAGTTTGTGTCTAAATCATACTGTGCTATGGCCTATTTTCATCCTGAAATGAAATAAGAGAGCTGGATGGCTTAAAACACAAAACCATGTTAGGAGGCCCATTTGCTGTAGAATAAAAGGTTCTGCAGTTTACAAATGAAGGCCATACACAAAATAGATAGATGTTGTTATTTTTTTTTTTACAGAACCACCTCTGTTTTTTTAGTATAATTATGTGGCGTGGCCATTGTTAACATGTACGTAAGAATTGTAGATATGATACATGGTAGAGTATACATCTGACTACTTACCAGCTCAGAGTTCTGAACCATGGCAACTCATAGGAGCGATACACTTTGTGACCTATTGAAATTATTTCATGGAAACATTTCACCTGTATAGCAGATACCTGCAACACAGAGAAGTGAAATAAAAAACACTTTTTACAAAATTAAACTTCTGGGACTAGAGTAAGCTGACAACTATGAGAACCTGCAATTTAGACTGACCTATGGCACTAATGTGAAAATAATGTGAGAAATGTGTCTTAAAAACATCAAATTTATTTTGTGTAATAGCTGTGTTGGTTATGGACAATGTTAGAAACAGTCAAGAAAACCCCAGTCTGACCGAATATATTTCAGGTACTTATATAGCGCCGTCAATAAATGAAAAACACTAAAACAAAAAAGTCTAATGCCATTTTCACTTTAAATGCAGAGACTCCTTCCTTTAATTGCTCTAACCTGCAAATTGCTGGGTTGTGAGTGGTTTTGAAATCAAGCAAGTACCACCTATCCTATAGTCCTATAGTGCAAACACTTGGTGACTAGTCAACAGAAATGATTGGCAAGCCCACCTACCTCTCAGGCTTTTTAAACAGGTTGTGATTAGAGAACAAAACAATGGGGTGCTTTACAAAAGGGAAATAGACTGAACACTATGCAGTTGACGAATACAAGTGCAATTGCATTCTGCAAGGGCTTAGTCAATGAGCAAAAGCTTTGCTTACTTACATCATTCAAATGTGATTGGGTAGTATTTTATTAAAGTGAATTTTCACAACATTTTCAAAGCTCTGGTGCAAATGCCCTTGCCCAAAGTGCACAGTCTGATTGACTTTAGTTAATCAACCCCACTGTGTTGTGCTGCACAGACCAGGACAGTGAGTGAGCATAGCTCAAGGAGCAGAGGTACGTTCTGTTATGGCCCTTAAGTAATTTCCATGGCTTACATAGTTTTTCATAGACATTAATGGTTTTAGGTACCATTAACCGCTTACCACCCCTCCACAGTACATCTACTGCGGGCGGCAGCTGCAGGCTAGGTGACGTACCTGAACATCATGACCTGTTTTCTGGGTTTTGAGCGCATGTGTGCGCACTCCCTGCTAACCTGTGCTATGACTGGACACAGCACGTGTTTGTCAGCAGATTTCAGCCAATGATTTTGGCTATACACCTGCTGATCGGCTGTGGCCAATCACAGCACAAAGTTCTGTGTTTCTTCTCCCTAAAATTAACTTTGAGTTCAGGGAGAAAAAACAGCCATATCTGTGAGTAAAAGCAAAACGCACTAAAATTGTGATCCACAAAGTTAACCCCTTGATCCCCCCTTGACGTTAACCCCCTTCCCAGACAGTGTCATTAGTACAGTGCACAGTATTATCACTGATCACTGTACTAGTGTCACTAATGATTTTCCTAGCCACTTGTTTACATTACCTGTTGGCTTAAATAGGGAACTGTATGGGAGACCGCTGAGACATTGCGAAGGCAAGGGTTCTTGTTGGCTCTAGTAGGGCTCTGCTTTTCCATACTGTGAATTTGGGTCTGTGACTCACTTATAAATTCCTGTACACCATTCTGATTATGAACTTCTGCTGTGGATCAGTTCTACCTTAACAATGTCCGCCATGATCTTCAATTTGGTATTTTGCTTTCTCTGCCTGTCAAATGCCACCAATTAGGCAACATTGAGGGTCATTACAAAACTTTCATATAGTGATAATGGCACTTGTCAAAAGGAGGAATGATCATGTCTATCAAGGTACATATCACTCACCCCATGTGCTTGACACACTTCACCCTGTTATCTAGTATGGCTGTCCCTAAACATTAGGATTCAAAATCGGACTGAATCCTGTCACCTACACTCAATAATGCAAGTCACATACCCAAAAAATGTCCTTATAGGGTCTTAAATTGGTAGTAAATCCCAATGTGATTTTCCTCAGTTTAAATCTCCCAGAAACAATCTACATTGTGCTGTTTTTATATTCTGCCTAACCTTTGCTGTTCTCCAGAAATCAATGAAGTCACTGACACATGTGCATATTTGCGGCGATAAATGGCATGATCTGTGTGCGGTCTGTCCTTCCAAAAGATGCAGTGCCTGCTTTATTCACTCTCTTGCAGTTTTGCAATGCAACACCGCAGAGTTCAGCCCCATTTACAATTTCCTGAAACACACAATGGGACTTGCAGTGCACATGCGCAAGATTTTGGGTCATTGCTGATAGGAATGGAGGAAGTAAAATACACTACAGATGTAGAAGACAGCAACTAACATGGCTCTGGCTTCGGACTGGAAACAAGGAAAACAAAATGTGCTGCAAAAAATTCAAGACAAAACTGAGGATGATAAATAATGAGGCAGAATAATTTTTGCATGTTCTCCCTGTGCTTGTGTGGGTTTCTTCGGGGTACTCCAGTTTCCTTCCACACTCCAAAGACATGTTGGGAGGTTAACTGGCTCCGGTCTAAATTGGCCCTAGTATATGTATATATGAATGTGAGTTAGGGACCTTAGATTGTATGCCTCTTGAGAGTTAGGGACTGATGTGAATGTACAATATATATATATATATATATATATATATATATATACACATACACATATAAATACGGACGGCGCCATACAAGTACCTGCAATAAATAAGTAGATAAATAAATAAATGGAAAATGCTTTTGTGTACTGGCTATTTTCAAGATTTATATGGCTGAGTTTATTACCACTTTAACAAGGGTTTCAAGTTTTCCAGGGACACACTGCATCTTTGGAGGGTATTTTCTGGAGTCACTGGCCATCCAACAATAAAGAGAAAGCCAAATGCTTCCTAAAGGACCTTCAGATTATTCTGTTATATGTTAAGAACTGTGACAACATGGAACACTGTCTGTCTATCTCAACAGTTTTTCTCTGGAAACCTTACCCTCCTCCTTGATAAAAGAATTTCAACAATGCTGTACCCAAAACCCTGCATGATGGATTCTATTGTGAGACGCTATAGGGAGTCAGGTAAAGAGCCAGCAAACTCCAACATTACCAGCATCAGTTTTAAAAGATTGTTCAACACCCTGGAACAGTTCTAAACAAAGGGTTATGTTGGTCTATTAGGGCCCAAAGTATTTTGTCCTCTGTATCTGGACCTTTCAGTTCTGACCTTCATATTCCTACTCCTCATTTTTTCACGTTGTTCTCCAGTGACATTTTTGTATCAGAATATAGTGTTTTATATATAGAAAATGCCACAGCATATAGAATATCTTCAGATATTTATTACAGTTGCTATAATTAGAATTACCTTACAAATGGTTTACTGTCAAAGAAAATAACCTGCAAGGCTTGAATAGAGATAACCTTTCTTTTTTCAAATACAATAACAATATAAATAGCTGAAATGACTATGTTGCAGGTCTGGTGTGTAGTATAACACATAGGCCTATGTCCTAGATCAGCCTATGATAGTGCCTATAGGAACAACAGTATGTTTCCCAGTCTATGGAAACACTGCAGTCTTTCATAATAGCAATTAGCTTCAAACAACAATTATTGTAAAAAAAACAAACATTTCCTGTGATCAAACACAATAAAAGATATAAAGAATTCCTTTAGAATGCAAGTGTATTAAATAACACACAGACTGAGTGTCTATAGATCACAATAGGACTTTACCTTCAGTAATAGATAACCCATTGAATCAAAATGATGCAATCGAAAGAACAAGATTGCCTCACACAACCTCAGTTATTGTTCTATGTTCAGTTTGCTACTTTTCGCTTATCAGTGTTTTTTTTATTACAGCTTGAATTACTTACAAATAGGAGTAGCTATACCAGGAAAAAAACAGCATAGCTAAGATAAGAATTAAATTGGCAACTATAGAAAATAATAAATAAGGCATAAGTCAAGAATCAACAGTGAATGTGTCATTATAATTGTATGCAATATTGGGATGGATGAAAATGTGTACATATTACGCAAGTCTGGAGCAAAGAGCAATAATAAAGTGCACACTGCACCATTCACAGAAACAGATCAGAAATGATCCATTAGGTTATCTAGCTACAAAACTGAAAACAACACTACGTATAATTATTGCTCTTCACACTGACTTAATGAATAAAGCTAGACACACACACTAAGGGTCCAAGCAGACTGGCTTAAAAAAAACTCTGCTGAGCGTTTTGCCTGTAGTAGCAGCTCAATGTTATCCTATGTGTCCATTCACATTAGTAAATTTAGAGGCATATTTTAAGCTCAAGGTTTAGAGCAGGGTTTCTCAACCAGGGTTCCGTGGAACCCTAGGGTTCCTCCAGAGCTTGCTAGGGGTTCCTTGAACAATCAGCAATTTTTGCCCCTCAGGTAAGTTCCCACTGACACCATTGATCTTTTAAGCAATCTGTAAGGGGGTAATTCTTCCCACTGACCATCACACTAATGTATCATGAACTGTAGATAAAGTCATTTTTAGCAGGGGTTCCCTGAGACCGGAAAGTTAAATCAAGGGGTCCTCTGCATTGTAAAGGCTGAGAAAGGCTGGTTTAGAGGCAGAAAAAAAACCCTTCTGTTTTGCATTTTTGATGGGAGTTTTCTGGCAGAAAAAAACAACACTAAACAATCCTAAACGCCTGTACAGAAACACTCTACATGAGTATTATTTTTCTACCAAGGAAACTGGTGTTTTTAAGTCCAGTCTGCATAAACCCTTATAATTTAATCGGTCACTTCATCATAATGTATTTCAGTTCAGCCCCTCCTAATTAATGCCTTTAAATATAATTAACTTGGATGACTCCTCCAGTATGTACAGTACTTGACTGTAGACAGCGGCAATTTGACAAATCAACACTTCAAGTGTGGATAGGTTTAGAATAATACAGAATGAGATTAAAAGTATTCAAAAGCAAGATGACATTCATATTACCCTGTGTGGCCACAATGAGCTGTGTTTTAAGCTCAGCATGTGGCTTTGGAACTGGGTGTGCAGTTCACAAAGGTCACAATTATGTTGTGTTGTTGGAACAATTATGTCACTTATTCCCTGAATAGTTCATGTACAGCTCTTTCGAACAATACAAAGAACTCCTGAAGAGGGAGCAAAGCATGCACCGAAGTGCATGGAATTTATTGATCTGAATAAATCTAGAAATGTTGTTTATCTGTTGTTGTGATTCGCTTCCTTGTTAGCACTCCCAATGCCGGCAGCATTGATGTTCAGCATGGTGCACACAATCCAGCCAATGTTGGGATGCGTTTTTGAGGATCTTTTGGGAATTTACTGTGGATTCCTCCTATTTAAGCCTATCATTCTGGATATAAATTGGTGTTTTCTCAGCCACTCGTCAAGGTGAGCTGCATACAATGAATCCAATTTATCTCTTCATCTGCTAATGCTCTCCTAGATTGTAAGCTCCAAAGAGCAGGGCCCTCGAACCCCACGTGTATTGTATTGTTATTGTACGGTCTCATGTATTGTCTCCCATTGTAACTTACAGCGCTGAGTGAACTATTGGCGCTATATAAATACTGTATAATAATAATGCTCTTGGATACATTTTGCTTTTCTTTTGTTTTCTTGTAAATATTCCTTTGTGAGGATTTGCGGTCAGAGGAAACTACATATACAAGACTTCCATGCTGGATCGCCAAGCTACCCTCAAGCCTAGTATAAAAGGGCCGAATGTCGGGTGGCATTGGCCGGTTTAGAAGAAACCAGTTGACATTTGGCCCGTGTGTATTGCAGCCGGTCCAACAGAAGCTGGTCGTTCATCCGGCTTCTGTTGAAGGGGCATGATCGAAAGATGTCTGTCAATGGGCTCCCGATCCGCACCCTCAGCCAATGGCTGAGAGTGCTGACTGGAGTGTTCTAGCGGAGGGGCTGTCCCCCCTGTCAACAAGGGAGAATGTCACCAGCACACCGAGGATCACCAATATGGGTCAAAAGTTTTAAAGAACGATCACATAGTTACAACAAGGCAACGTTTCGGAGTCTCGCAGGACCCCTTCATCAGGCATGTGACAAATTGTGATAGAAACTGGAGAACTATTTAAGAAAACCATCCACCAATCAGAGTGAAGTGAGATGAGCTTGGCCCCGCCCCATGATGTCATGTTCCCTCCAAAAATGCATTCAAATCAATATAAACTACAATAAAACAATAATCAGATGTGCATAAACTGCATTCCCGGGGATATAAACATTGTAGTCACATGTGTATCATGGTACTCCCTGGATTGTAATAAAGTGTCAGCTGAAAGCAGTGCTGGATTCTGGAAACAACGACCAGCAGCATAGGTGTCCCTGACAGAAGATAAAGACTGTTGCCTAGAGATGTGGGGGGGGGGGGGGGGTGTCTCTGATTGCCAAGTGAGCTGCGATGGGGACACACCTACAGTGGTCCCATTAGTGCAGCGGCCGACAGTTTCATGGCGACGCATGTCACCTGCATGAACCATGCGAGTTTACTATTCACGCATGCGCTCAAAGACATTCCTGCACCAGCCGCCATTATCATGGAAACCCATGACGTCGGCGCCGGGAAGGACAAGGCGGAGGCAGGTCGCCGGCATCATAGAAACACATGGCGCTGATGCCACACAAGCCATGGGCGGGCAGGGTTGCAGAGATGAGCTGTGAAGAAAGAAGAACAGAAAGGAAGCAGATTGAGGGTCAGTTCACACCACATGCGTTTCAGTTACTTTTTATCAGCATCCAAAGATAAAGTAGTATACATGGTTGTCAATGTCATAGTTCACATCAGTGCTGGTAGTTCCAGCGTGTGCCAGCTGCAGATAAAAAGCAGAACACGCCACATCTCCTCCGTACAGAACTTCACTGGAACGTGGCAAACCACATCAAAACGCACTGAAGTGCACCACAAATGCACCGTAACACACGTCTCCATCTAAATTGAAAAAAGAGAGGGGAAAAAAAAAAAAAGCTTTGGAATGCATAAAAAAAAGGCATCCGGAATGCATCTCGACTACGTCTCCATAGTGCGAACCGGCCCTGAGAATGATGATAATCAGTCCATGAATGGAGCTGGGGAGAAAAGTGAAAGAAAAGGGAATGATAAAAATGGAAAAGAGGCTAGAAACGGAAAAAAAGGAATGTGTAGGGGTGGCATAAAGAGAGAGATCAATGTGAGACCACGTCATGGGTTTCCATAATAGCGGCCGGTGCAGGAATGTCTTTGAGCGCATGCATGAGTAGTAAATAGCACTCATAGGACCACTGTAGGTGTGTCCCCATTGCACCTCACTTGGCAATCTGAGAAACCCCCCCCCCCACATCTCTAGGCAACACTCTTTATCTTCTGTCAGGGACATATATGCTGCTGGTCGTTGTTTCCAGAATCCAGCGCTGCTTTCAGCTGACACTTTATTACAATTCGGGGGGAGTGCCGTGATACACATGTGACCATAATGTTTATATCCCCCGAGAATGCAGTTTATGCACATCTGATTATTGTTTTATTTTTGCAGTTTATTAATGTTTCTGTTTACATTGATTTGAATGCATTTTTGGAGGGAACATGACATCATGGGGCAGGGCCAGGCTCATTTCACTTCACTCTGATTGGTGGATGGTTTTCTTAAATAGTTCTCCAGTTTCTGTCACAATTTGTCACATGTCTGATGGAGGGGTCCTGCGAGACTCCAAAACGTTGCCTTGCTGTAACTATGTGATTGTTCATTAAAACTTTTGGACCCATATTGGTGATCCTCGGTGTGCTGGTGACATTCTCCCTTGCTGATTCTGTTCGGTTCCAGCCGACGATCGCTGCAGCACCCATTTATACACACAGCCATTTTTAACGCAGG